>NC_060253.1:54809899-55112929 GCF_921293095.1 Ischnura elegans
CGAGGAGTATGGGGGTGAGGATTAATTACAAGAAGGCCAAGGTAATGCGGCTTTGTAAACAATCGCGAACGAGGAATGTGAGAATCATGATAAATGTAGGGGGGAATAACTTGAGCAGGTAGAGTAATTCAACTATTTAGGCAGCATATTAGAGGAAAACGGATACAGTAGTAAGGACATCAGGAAGAGAATTCCATTAGCATAGGAGGCGTTCATGAACAGAAAGGAGCATCTAAGAAGATCGCTTTGTAAGAGTTTAAATAAAAAGGTTAGAGAAGAGTTTGATCTGGAGTGTAGCGCTTTACGGTGCGGAAACATGGGCGCTTAGGAAGGAGGAAGAGAGATGATTGGAGGCATTCGAGATGTGGTTGTGGCGAAGAATGGAGAAGGTGAAGTGGACGGAGAGGAGGAGGAACGATGATGTGCTGGACATGGTGGGTGAGGAGAGGGAGATTCTAGATGAGATACGGAGGAGAGAGAAGTAATGGAGCGAGTACTTAGCGGGGAGGGATATTGAAAATAGTGTTAAAGGGTAGAATGTTGGGTAAACTAAGGAGAGGAAGGAAGATAATATGATTTTTGATAGAATGAAAGGGAGTGGGCCTTAATTATGAAGTGAAGAGGGAAGAGGAAGTCCAGCTTGAATACCTCGGAAATAGTCCACACAAACCTACCTTAATCAAGTTGATGGCTTGAGGAATTTGTGGAATTTACTCATAATGAATGAAAATTGAACTTTGTTTTCCACATAAATATTTATTTTATCACGACCGCGGTTTCGACGCACTGCGTCATCCTCAGGCCTGAGTAAAGAGATCTTCATGAACTTTTCGTCTTTCTATTTTCCTTTTCCGGTCTCCCAACGCCTAACTATCGTAAAGTGGCAACGTTAGGAACTACGTGAACTATTGTCAGGACATGCATTCACACGGCTAGTTCGCCCAACTATCGTTAAGACGATCGCTCTGACAATCGTAATGCGAACGGGGCATAAATCCCCTCTCTGCCATCTGCTCGGATTTCTTTACGCTCCGTAGGTTTGTTTTCCCCGTTTTATTTCTTCCCCTGTGTTTTCCACTCGCCTCCTCAACGCATATCTCTCTCTCGGATCCTCCGCCGTGACTGCGAAGGACGTTGAGCAAGGCCGCGAAAAGCCCCCCAGGGCACATCCCGGTCGATGTACAGAGAGCTCAGTGCCAAGTCCCCGAGCTACGCTGCGCGCTCCACGCCCTCTCCCATCTTTGCTAGCTCGCTGCATTTTTCCACAAGGTTCTTGCAGTAACTGTCTTAGTTGACTGAAGAATAGGTTAGGTTTGTGTGCAGGTTGGAAAGATTCGGTATCGGCGGCGAGCCGCGCGTAGTACGAGGGTAGCTAACTGTCTATTTTTGCGTATTCATCATTGTAGTTTCTAATAATTAATCTATAGACTATAAACCGCTTCGCAGCACTCGTTCACTCATACAAATACTTTGGTTAAACGAGACGATATTGACAAGAAGTCATGGAATGAACCCCCCAAAGAATGAATTTTATGGCGGAAATCCGTGGAGCAGCGGCGCAGAGAGGGGGAGGTTTTGGGTGATAAAACCCCCCCGAAAGCTCAGAGACTTTTTTTAGTTTAATCCGTTAGTTAATTAGATTAATATTACTAGTAGAATAGTGTAAGAATTAATAACATATCCCTCAGAAATCCGTAAAACTCACCGTTTTGAACCATTTATCTTAAAAAATTTCTGAAGGAGGGCCCCCGCACCTCCCGCTTACCCTGGCGGGTATTCCATGCCCTCAATCCCCCCTATATTAGTTGCGTCTAAAACACCCCTTTTCAAATTTCAAATGACAAGGATAAATTACTTTCCTCTTGTAGGTATCTAACGATCTGATCGTTGGATCATTATTCCTCATAGAATGATCTTCCAAGGTCGTTACAATATTAACGGCTTGCCTGGTTTCGCTTATAGTAGGGCCCTCTTCGCTTCTATAGCGTTGAGGTGTTTTTCCCCCGTCCCGTTCCTTCCGCTCCTATCCTTATCCCAGGGGTGTCGTCGGACTTCTATCGCGGCGGCGCCTCTTTCCTTTTCCTTTACTCTCCAGCCCCTCCCCGTGTGATCGGGCGCATAAGCCACGGGCTTTTTTCCCGGCCCCGGTGTGTTGTATCCCTGAAGGATTCGCCTTGAACCCTCATACTCTTTATCCTCTTTTAGGCATTGCCAACATAATAATAATAATAAATGTCTTTATTCGAGTGAGGTTAAGACTAATTAGTCCCCTTTTCCACCAAACCCCTGGGATACGTCAACATAAATTACAATACAAATTGAAAAAATAAGTAAACTAAGACCATTTGCGAAATATGAATAAATAATGAAGCTCAATATAAACCTTTGAGAATTCCAATAACAAATTTGAAAAAAACTGGTAATTTTTAAATTCTGGGAATAATTAAAATGTATGAAAATTGCTTTCAAACCTATGTTCTATTTTTATATTCTCTATTTTTTATTATTTATCCAGGCGACGATCTGGTTCAATTTAAAGTTATTTTTGTGAAAAAATAAACGTTGAAATTCTGATATTAACATTTTCGATTCCATCTCACACGAACATTTGGATTGTAAATGGTTTTATGGCTAGTTCGAATTACTGCATTCAAAGCTGTCATTAGATTTCATTATCTATGGTATAGTGGAAATGATAGTGATCCTTATCCATTATTTAATAAAATCAGACCTACTCAAACCTTTGGATAGAATATAATTGTTTGGCTAATTCAAGTGATTTCTTATATAATAGTCATTACATTTCATTGTCATGGGTATAGTGGCAGTGATAGTGAAATAATATGCCTAATCTTATTTTTCTTCTTGAAACGCATTTATTATAATTTTCTTAAACCTGCGAAATTTTTTTCAAGTATTTGTTCGACTTTTCTAGTTCCGATTAGATTATCATCATCTTATTCTTTGTTTTTATTTCCTTCATCAAAATTTTATAGCACCCGTAATTTGCATTTCTCGTTTGTTTACTGGACAAGCCTTCGTCCGCGTCCCGCTGTGCCATTCGCGAAGACTAGCCCAAGGCTCTCGTGCGAGAATCTTGAGTTACGAATCGTGAGAAACATTCCCCTCATCACCAAGTGGCAACATGTGGTAGGCGCACAGCATCCACTTAGTATGGTTAGTTTAATCTCCTGGCTGAGGAATTTAGCATCTTCCAAGCGTAGTACAAATTGAAAAGTGGTAAACCTTGAATGGAGTCCAGGTCCTCACCGTGGGCAGTGGCGTAGCGAGGGGGGAGGTCCGGGGGGTCCGAACCCCCCCCCCCCCCCCCCCGAAATGTAAAAACACAATTTCCTTCCTGTATAAAAAATACAAAATATTGAAAAAACATGAATTTACTTAAGATTTATTTGATAAATGAAGTTTTTCGATTATGAAAAGTGTTAAAATTAGTTTAAAACCTTCTACTTAGCAACATGTTTTTCAAAAATTTTCGCCCTGGTTTTGGACCCCCCTGAACGAAATTCCTGGCTACCCCACTGACCATGGATTATAATAAATCCCCGTTTACACCCTAAGGATAAGTCTTAGGCATTGCGCTGACGGAATATTGCGTTTCTAAATGCCTTGCACGGTATTTAGTTGCCTGTGGAATAGGTATCTTTTACCTAGGAGATAGAAATAATTTATGCGGACTTTCATATATTTATGCATTAATTAATTATGTAATTCATATAACCTTTTTCCTTTTGCATGCTCTATCTTCATATGTAGATTGCCTTCATAAGTAGGATATATATTAATCCCATAGATTACGTGTCGTATGTTACGTACAGTCACTTTCAAAAGTCGGTCCACATACCCGGCGCAGCCGTCTCCGTTATTCTGCGAAGTCAACCTTCGCGTATTGCTTACGCGTTCCTTGTCTACTGGGGATCGATTTGACTTGATCGGTTTGTGCAAATGGTGCAAATTGACTACTTTAACCCTCGCCAAGAGGCTCAAGCATGATTTCAGAGGTAAGAAGCCCCCGTGAACCCTCCCTCCCCCACAGCCAAACACTTCCACCGTCGAAGAAAGAGGAGAAGAATTTAAGGTTTTTTCCGGCCAGTGATCCGTCGCGCGAGGAAGAGAGTGGAACATATGAGTAGTTTGGTTAAACTTAAACTGTACGTTTATTACATATAAAATATTCTGAATATTTCGAGCATAATACTCCAATATTTTTTCTTCTTATCGTTTTCTGAAAGAAAAGTAAATGCTCGTGTATACTCCAGTTTTAATATTGTCGTTTGCGTCACCGTTATCATCCATGCTCGCGTTCACCCGTGTCGGCGGTGAAGGACTTTCATTCATTTTTCAATATTTATAATTGAAATAGCAATTACTCCCTAAGTTTAAGTTTTTTCGAAATACATGTGGAGCCTACATTTTGAATACCGCAACTTATTCCCATCCTAAAGATAGAAAATAAGAAGTATTTTAATTTTTTACGTGGTAAAAACTACCAATAAGGCAATTTTTTCAAGAGGGAAGATTATTTTTTCATTATATTTTCAGATCGGATTGCCTTGTATCGATTTTAAGATAATTATCGAAATATGAGCGAAAGTTGGATATTCCGGCCTGTACATACATGTCGAAGGCCACGGTCGAAATATCGCCAAAATCGCTACATGTGATTGTAATTTGCCTCTTTGATCCCAACACCTGTCAAATATGCCGAACTTTTTTGGGTGGCTGCTATGTCCGAAATCGTAAATATTTATAGGATGAGAATATTTGTTCAATTGATTGCCTCTTCATTGTTTTTAAGTTTCCTTTAATTAATGCTTCCGATGTTTCCTTAATTATGGAAAATGTATTTATATTAAGTATAAAGACATTCGAATTCGACACGTAGAAAAATGTAGGATAATATTTATCCCAAGAAAATGCTAATAAATTATGAATGCGCCAGTCGGAGTGTCTAATTTACTTAAAATTAGAGCAATATGCATCGATGGTGTTTGAAGTGTGATGAAGTTTGGTAATAATATGTTAAAGCGATAATCTATAAGTTTATTTTGTAGGCAACTTTTAGAACACGCTTTAAGACATGAATTCCGATTTTGGTTTCTTCTTTATATGTGCATTGAGGCGCAGATACATCTCGGTATTTTTGATTACAAGGCAGACTACTCAGACCATTTATCTCACTATACAATCAGGGTGAGTATTGCGTGACTGAGAACGTATGCTTCGCCTTGTGTTCTGGCACTGATGAGAGTCAGGGAAGTCGGGAAGAATTTCGGAATAGTGAAGGATGCCTCGGTAGGACTTATGCGGACGCTGAGTGTAAGTCAAACTGTCCCTTTCAAGGCACAGAAGTCATAGGCAACACCCGAAGTTCGAGCTCGGCGGAAAACGTAGTTGCTCGCGCTAGCCGTGGGGACCGACTTTTGAAAGTGACTGTACATTTTACGTTGTGCATGCTAGTCGGAGTAAATTTTAATCCCCTGGTTCATGTTGGTAATGGTTCACCCTGCCTGTAGGTGGCTTGCAGGATAATTCGTAGATGTAGATAGATATGTTTTGACAAGATTATAGGCGTCCTATTTGTGATCGGCTCTTTATCATGAACTGGTGATAATTTTTTACCACCAAATTTGGTTTAAAATGCCCTTCACAAATTCATCCCATACTTTGTCCCCTCTAATAATTTTGTACATCCCACATAGCCTACTCCTTTTCCTCCTCTTCTGTAAACTCTTTAATCAAGGTATTCTGAGCATTTCTATAACATTCACGGTTTTTTGTGTTTCCCTAATACATATATAAAATATACCTAGCAGATTTTCTCTTCACCTCTGCACCGACTTCGGCTGCAGGTTCGTCGCCTCTCCTCTATTGTATTGGTTTCAAACGAGAGATACGTATTATAAGGTTAGTCGTACAAGGGTTTCATAGGCTCTCTCCTTAGTGCTCTTGCGGCTCCCTCTGAGGTTTCTCATCACCCAGCGTAACATTTGAATGCTTTTTTGACCGTGTGTTTCAAGTTTAACCTTATTAAATTCTTGTTCAAATGGACTGCTAAGTACGTACAGCTTTCCAATTTTAGGGCTAAATTACTGGAGAATTCTTAATTTCTATTTGCGGACTTATTTCTGTTTCTAATTTAGTGCGGTAGCAAGTGTTTAAAAAATAGGTGGTGTAGGATAAGCTCGGTAGTTTCCCTAGCTTCTCAATTTGATTAGGAAATCGAAGAAAATGTTCATTTCTCATTTTTCGCTAACATAAAGCAGGATATGCTTATTAATAATAAGTCTTGCTTGTAACCCTTTGCCGTTAAGTATTTTATTATAATTCATTTAAACACTCTTGAATGATATGTAGTGATATAATCTTGATTAACATCATTCCCATGCAAACTCTCGCGTTCGTGCCGCTGTCCTCATGATATCCGAACTTTTGGAAAGAAAATTTTATTTCTAGGACTGCATTTAGTTGCAAACATCTCCAAAAATGACCAAAATCGAATTCATAAATCGACTCTAAATATCCTTGGCTGGTTTAGAGAGATTCGATGTGTTCGATTGGATATTTCAGCCTCCTCTAAGGAGGTAGTTCACCTTGCGTTTTCGCGTCGATTGCCTTAAGAGGACACAATTACCCCGCTCAGCCAGTTTTTGTACGTTACTAATAACTTCTTTAATAATTATTTTAGAAGTATTAAAGTTAGACGTGGCAATAATTCCACTGTATTTATACTAGTAAAAGTAGACATTGTAATAATTCCACTGGGTTTATTGCAATGTCTAATTTTAATAGGATTAAGAACTTTCACTACATCGTGCCTCACATCATAAAAGTTATCTCTGCATTTTCTCGGGTTTTCACCGCGTACGTTTGATTTTGGCGACAAAAGTTTCGACCTGAAGTCGCTGACTGCAATTTCAACGAAACTGTTGTCGCCAAAACCCAACGGACGCGGTGAAAACCCGAAGAGAATGCAGAGATCATCTGATCAACGCCGCGAAAATCTTCGAACCTACATCATACAAGTTATTTTACTATCTTTATAATTACAGAGCATATTAAGTTGATCGTTATCAAAATTTGTCTCTTTCTCAAAGTTGAATTTTTCATATGCACGAAATTTTTATCCCTGAGTTACACAAACGTCGACAGTAGAGTTTCTGTTAAGAAAGGTGACTTAAAAAGTTTTCAATAAAAGGTATATTGTATATTTTATGTATGTAAATATGCGATTATATAAAAAGATAGTTATCCTTGTGTAAATATTTGAAATATCATATTATAATAGTGAATGCAATCGGTAAGATAACAAATAACTGAATGCAAAGAAGTAAATTTACTTCTCATGTATGTTAGCACCAGACCTGTGCAAAAAGTGTAAGATGGTAGCCCCATAACTATTCAATAAGGGGTACCAATATATTCCACAATTATTTAAGTGTTTTCTAATGTAATATATTTGAATGTAAATGGAATAAAGTTATATATACTATTATAAAAAATATCTCGTCTAAACATTTGGAAAATTTCAAGATGATAATTTGTTGAACATGATGTGATTCCACGTGAAAAAATCCAAAATACGACCGGAGTAGAGGGAGTAGAAAATCCTCTTGACTTAATTCTTCTCGTTCCTACAAGAATACGCTTCTTTTAGAAATTTCTATTCACCAGCTACCAAAAATTTCAATTTGACTTGAGGAGAGGAAAAATTGGCTTCCAGAAAATCATTCACCTCCCGAGTCGACGTGGACCGCAAGGTGGACAGCCGTCATGCGACAGGGGGCCTTTTTGATTCTTATTTATTTTTTCCCTTCTTTCCCGTAGGATTTGCGTCCATAAGAAATCCGGTGGGAGCACGAAGAGTCAGATTTCTTTTCTCAGTGTGGGTGGTCAGCTTGCCGTATCATTCCCGTCCGTCATGAAAATAAATGCTCGTTAATTCTTCCCAACGGTGGGACCGGATGAATACAGTCACCAGCTTACCGGGATGACAAAAAAAGGGATTTCATGAGTCTTCCAGGCAGACTTGCGTCGCATTAATTTTTTCAAGACTCCCTCTCCTGTCAACAGGTGAAATCGTATCAAGTGCTACGTTTGTGCATTTAATCCAACAACCTGAATACAACCGGACTTAAGAGGACAGGGCATATATTTTTCACGAGGTTCAGATGAGAAGCGAATATTCCGCGGGCAAATTTTTCTTATTTATTTATTCGAGTTCGTGAGGAGGAGTTGAAGGCATTGGGTAATGGCAAAAGTAAACGCATCAGTTTATCGACTGCTCTCGCTCTAGCAGTAATTCAACCCGTAGGTCAATTTGGATAGGTGAGGGTAGAGGGCGCCCCGGATTAAGCCACGGATGGGGGAACTTCACACTTCAGTGCCTTGAGCGTGCCCTGGACCACCTTGCACTTAGAGGATTTCATCTAAATAGTCACAACCTACTATTTAAGGAATATGTTATTGTATTAACATTAACATAACAACAACTTTGCTTATTAACCCCAATGTATTACATTCATGATGCCAAAAAATTTTAAAAATATATCACGCTGTAAGTATTGTTTTAGAAAACCCGCATTCGTCAACTTCATTTCTCTTTAACATTCCACCCGACGGAAAGATAGAAATTTGTGTTTCGACAACTTTTCCTAGGGTTTCAAACGATTTTATAGGGGATAGAGTCTATGACTTGATGTAATATCTGGTTCTTTTCCGGGGAGTAATGGCAGTGAAGATTTCTTATGCCTCGCACCGGGTAAGGTCCTCCATATCTCCCTCCAACATTTCGACAAGCAACTCAAATGATAATTCAATAATTCCTGAAGAATCCTAGAAAAAGCGATGGGCGAGTTGCTTGTCGAAATGTTGGACGGAGATATGGAGGACCTTACCCGGCGCGAGAATCAAGAAATCTTCACTGCCGATTCTATGACCTTTCTGTCTTATCTCATCTTGGTTTACCCCAAGCATTTGTATGGATCAGTCAGTCAGTGTGAAGAGTTCACGGGATCGCCACCGGGTCAGGCACTCCATAACTGCCAGTTGTGGAGTTCCTGACAAGTGGCAGTTATGGAGTTTCTGACCCGGTGGCGATCCCGAGAACTCTTCACTAAGTCTATTCGCGTGGAAAACACGAAATCTTTCTTCAGTCAGTCAGTGGTTGGAAGTGAGTTTAATAGCATAGTGGCGACTGATATTTGAGAGGTGTTCATCTCATATGATTTTGAGACAATGGCTTTCGGATCTCCGGGGAGGGACCACTGCTTTCGCCTCAATCACGTGTCCGCCAGGATCCGACATGTGGGCGTTCTCAACCGTCCGGGTCGACTCGAAATTTTCTCATGGATCATCCCGCTCGGAGATTGGCCCTGGGCTATTCATATCGGCTGTATCCTTCCAATGCGCTGGCGGCTCTCAGGCCCATTGTTCACCCTCACCCCACCGCCGGATATTCTAATAAATTAGCGAGATTAGACGACCCTTTAGAACGAGCCGCCCGGCTTCAATGACAGCTCCATCCCATCTCTCAACTCGGGCATCCATTTCTCCGGCCATTGTGATGGCCTGCGTGACGCAACGCTGAGGGAAAAAGAGGCCTTTGGGGTCAGCGCAGTCATTAAGGGAAGAAAGCCCCTTTGACCGCCTTAGGGATTATGAGCCGCCACGTTCAATAATGTTCTTTGTAATGGATGGCATATTGGGCGTCGCGTCGAAGCCTTGTGGATAGTGTGGTTTTTTTTTCGAGCCTGCCGCGTGAACGGCGTTGAAATTCACATTAATTGTCTCGAGAAAAAATTCCTCTGGACCGGGATTTGAACTGCGGACCCTCGGATTTACGGCGACAGCGCAGACCAATACGCTACCCTGGTTCTTTTATTCCCGTGGCAATTTTCATCAGAATGGCAACGCACGAGAATCTATAAATTCAACAGGCGTGATATAGTGAAAGTTTGCCATGTTAAAATAAAAAATAGTTGTACTTTTCCACAATTATTTTAATATGTACGACGTGTGGCGCATTGGCTCCCATTACATCGAGTTGGACCGGAGGATAGGTGTTCGGCTTCTAATCGGACGGTCCGAGTTCAAAACCCGGCGCCCAGGGCCGGATTTACCCAAAGGCACCTCTCCATTGAGCGCCCCTCCTCACTTGAGCCCCCCCTTCCCGATTTTTATGATAAGGAATAGCCACTCCCATGAGGTAAGGTTCGGAAAAAAGGAATAAACAGATACCTATATGGCTGGTAACATAAGTTTATGCTTGAATTTATACGCCAGCCTCGGTGGCGACGGGGTTAGGACCTCGCCTGCCAAACCGAAGGCTGCGGATTCGAGTCCCGTCTGGGTAGGTTACCCCTACCCAGGGAATGGTAGAGTGTGATATTCGTTGTTTCATGTTATTTTCCCTGATGTGAAAGGCCTTAAATGAACTGTTACGGGGCGATGAAAATAAATTTTAAAGAAATAAATAGACCATTCAATTAAAGGATGTAATGGGATTAAAGGATGAAAGAAGGAGAGAATTAGCTTGGAGTAAAACTACATGAAACAGTTTAACTTTTATGCAACTTTATGCACAACAACATGCACTTTATGAATACCCTTTCCACAAACAATGTCTACCCATAATTCTTAATATACAAATAATTTGGTTTTACAAATCCCAGTTCAGGAGAATGTTACTGGTAAATTTTAACCTCATTTGAAAAAGGCCAGATTGGCACTCATTCGATGTCACTCCACGTGAGGTCACAGGGACCTAGATGTTACTCGAGTAGTCAGGAGTTTAACATCGTCTGAGATTACCAATCCATGCATGAGGCACAGAGCTCACGGAAAAGTAGCCATAATTCATGCAACAAAAAAGTAGAGTAGAAGAAAACTTCAGAAATAAAAACATTACGTACTGCTGTAACTGAATGAACTGCCGCCCTTGAAGGGTCCCTATGGACTTCGACGCCCCTTGGCACGTGCCTATTTTGGCTTACGGTAAATTCGGCCCTGCCGGCGCCGAGGTTATTTTTGACGAGGGTTTGATTTTATCTTTGTGGTTGCAAATATTTTCTTCAGCCTCTAGGAGCCGAAAGAAATTAGCTGGCGGGACGCGGGTGGAAGGGCCTTGTATTAAAGGGCCAGATTCTTTCTAGAATAGGGTATTTTTCTATTTTTTTAATTCGGTGAATCAAAAGATTATTACTCCTGGAGTTCGCATTCCACGATTTTAGATTTTTAAATGACGATATATATTTTTCGCGATTAAAGGGAAAGTGAACATTTTGAAGCGCGCGAAAACGCGACTGCTAAGTATGAATGCTGGAAAAAGCCCGTGTGACGTCATTCTGGTTCGGGCTGCCGCTGTGTGAGGCCACCTTGGTGAGAGGCTATGAGTGCCGATACGATGCAGGCTGCTGGGAGGTAGCGCTTGGCTTAAATAAGGAAACGAAATAACTTTCCGACCATAGGCAGTTTTAATGGGTGATTATTAAGACATGTTTCCCTGAGCTCTGTGCCTCATGCATGCATTGGTAATCTAGGACGATGTAAAACTCCTGACTATTAGTGTAGCACCTATGTCCCTGTGACGTCACGTGGAGTGGAATCGAATGGGTGCCTATATGGCCTTTTTCAAGTGAGGTTAAAATTGACGATTCACATTCGTCTAAACTGGGATTTTTAAAACCAAATACTTTGTATATTATGAATACACTATAGTGGGTAACGAATCGCAATCAATGCCTTTCGTTTTCTTTGATGAATGAAACTACCCTACTTAAGCTTGCGCTTTTATGTTAACATAATTCTTCTTCTACTGAAAGAATGCATTAAATAATGGCAAGGTCGCTGTTTACGCATTTCCGTGTCATTCTTGATATTTTTCTCGAGAAAAACTTTCTACAGCTCTCAAGGAAACGATAATGCCCGGCGAGCTATTCAAATATTTATGAATCCCTCAACTAGATGAATGTGGACATGTCATTCATTGCAGACGCACCTGCTTGCAATTATACTGTGAGCAATTCCTCCTTTATCGCACGTGGTGTTGGAAAAAAATGTGAGGAACATAAATTTGTTCCCGCTGAACTAGTGTGCGACGAGTGTTTACTCTTTTATTGAATCCAGAATATCACTTTCTCTCTCATCTCGCAATAACAAATCGATTGAAAGCCCGTGTCTCATGCCGGGAGCATGAGTATGTACTTAACTTTTGCCGTCAGCACCCAAGAGAGCCCTACGGAATACACCTCGTCACGCTTATTGTTACAAGTACGTTACATGGCGTCTCTAAAGCGACAACTAATGATGCAAAAATATCGGTAACAATCAAATTTTCGAGCAATCAATTTTAATGGAAATGAAAAGCGCAACCTTTCAGCAGAAATCGAAATTTGAACTATAAGATCGATTGCTCGACAAAATCGACTGGTATTTCAAATAGTTTATACAAAAAAATGTTTATTTTTTATTCAAAATACAATCAAATTTAACATTTAAGTTGAAGAGAAGAATCTACTTAGAATACATGCTTGAATTATCAGTAGTAAAAATTGAATAGTTCACGCACTTTAAAGTTTTGGGATCACCAATCTTCTATATTATTTCTACTGTATAAATACCTTTTTCTCAACTTATACGCAACCAAACTCTACAAATAAGGTACCAAAATGCACAGAATTTATCAGAGAAAATGCAAAGGTATATCTTACTGGTTAAAGTGCGTTTGGTGGGGCCATGAAGCAGGTAGTCCGAAGATGGGCGTGGTACACCCTCCGTAGGGTCCTTAATCCTCAACCCTTCCCTCGACGCATTCGCCCTCGCTGGCCCGTGTCTTGGTCCCTCCCAGCGGGGCGCCTCCCTCCCGAAAAGTGACCGCTATGACTGCAATTTGGAAATCAATCAATCAATCCAATTATCAAAAGATGATTGTTTGCATAGTGCTCCTGTCAATTGTGCGATCAAGTACGTCTTTGAAGCGTGATTCTGCGATAAAAAGTAACGATTTTGTTAACTTTGCTAAACACGTGGCTGCGGACCACCGGAAAACGGCAACAGCGCTTTGGAATGGGCAATATAGCGGGCTGTTTGAATAAGTTACGAGCATGATTTGGCCATCTGGTACCGCTCATTTGCACGCCAAGCCTTCAGTTAATTTACCTTCAGTTCCACATAGTCTCCGATTAGATAACCTGCGTCGAGATAAAGGGTCAATTATTCCCTAAGTCGGATATTGAAGGGTTAAAGCAGTCGAACTACTTCAAAAAGTCGAAAAATATCCGAAAGGTGGATAGGTTGTGTGAATTTTAGACGGTGACTGCGAGTCCCTTTACGTATTACATTATTACGCAAAATACACCTACCAGGGGTTACAACAACCTTGACCTCTTGACAGCGAGAGCGAAATCAGAACTGAGGCTGTTATTATTGACCACAAGGCACATATTTCATTCCTCATGGTTCATCGCAAGCAACCTTAAAGGCGTGTGGAAGGTGGTGTCAGGACACCAGCCGTCTACGTATAAAAAATGAAGTGCTCTACTAAGTTGTGGCTAGCATTTATTTAAGTCTTTTATGGTACGGGGGAAAAACTAATTCCTATATATATCCGTTCGGCAAAACATCTCTTTTAATTTATCGCTTCTATCCTGCCCTGAAATATAGTTTGGCTTTGATATTTTGTTCTCCGTGTCACCCTCAAAGACATCCATTCCCAATTTTTCAAGCAATCTAAGCTTAGTGCGCAGCCTACGAGTCTCCAGCGGCTCCCAGTATAATTAGTTTAACATCTGCGAAACGATGTCTGTACGCCCGTAGCAGTTTTTGACGAAATGCGCAGCCTTCCTTTGTATTTTAATCAGTTCGCGCATTAAGCCTTTCGGTACCGGATCCCATACACTCGCTGCATATTCAAGGTGCGGATGTACGATTGCGAAATAGCACATTTCTTTCACTTGCTCATCCGAAAATATTCCCACAATACGCTTGATGAATCCTAATGTCTTCCGGGCAATGCCACAGATATTTTCTTAAACGTGTTCCCCACGAGAGGTTCAAGGTTATGGTAACTCGCAGGTACTTCAATTCGTCTGTTGTCTTTAGGTTAATACCATGCATAGAATAAACATGGTTATAGTTGGTCGAATTCCGCAAGAAATGTACCGACATGCATTTGTTCAGATTAAGTTAAAATCTAGAAACAATGCGTCAACTTGTCTTTTCGATTCACCAGATTTTAGAACATCGTTAAGAAATAGCGCGAGCTGTGTTCCGCATGATCTACCTTTTCTGTATCCGTGCTGACAGTCATGGAGGAAGTTACGTCTGTCCGAGAAAGTCATGATATTGCTAACGACGATATGCTCAAGTATCTTGCCTATGATCGATGTTATTGAAATTGGACGGTAGTTGCCTGGGTCATGTCTTTTTTTTCTTTTTAAATATGGGTGTAACGCTTGCAATGTTCCAGTGTAGCGATAACTTTCCTTCTGATAGTGACTTCTTGATATTATCTCTTAGTAAGGAGTGATCTGTGGAGCTAACTCCTTAGTTATTGAGCGTTGTGGAGCGTAAATTTCTTTAGCTTCAAGTTCCTTCAATTAATTACATGACGTAATGGACTTTTTGTACACGTTGTATGAATTTCTCTGCTTCCTAAGTTCCCTTCTGACGTCGTTGTTGAATTTATTATTTAATAAATATATTTTTGGTTTTGAATTTCAGTGTACAATTAAAAATATGAATAGTTTCTTTTGCTCTCCCGAAAGCTGCTATTTTTGAGATACTTGTTTGTATAACCTAGCCATCGCTCCACATAAGTTAGTAAGCAACAATACAAGTCATCTAACCATTTTGTGAGTTTTAACACTGCCATTATAGTCTCTATTTGATCGTGGAAAAGAAGATATTTTGAATCAGACTGGTCTACAGCCTATCTCACTTAATTTATTTATATAATCCGATTTCCTGTAGTATGTTGGCGCTCGTAATATATGGCTAACTTCGTCGGAAAATACACTGCTCTTAAATTTATCATATATTATTATAGTATTCTACCGATTAAGGTAGGTTTCCATGGAGTACTAAAGAAGTGATTTGGGAGCCTCACTTTTCGTCGAGCGCTGCCTTCTTCAATTCACTGTATGGCTTACTCCCGTTTAATCTATCAAACAATCATTTTCTTTTTCTTCCCGCCTCGTTTCCCTAGCATTCTACCCTCTAACACCATTTTCAACATCCCCTCCCCGCTAAGTATTCGCTCCATCCATACATTCTGAATCTTCCGTACCTCGTCTAAAAGCGACCTCTCCTCGCCAACCATATCCAGCACTTCGTCGTTCCTTTTCCTCTCCGTCCATTTTACCTTCTCCATATCCGCATCGTATGTGAAGTATGCAACAGTCACCCAAGACTATCGTAACGACTTTTCACGTACCTGGTAGCTCCTCTTTGCACGCGTTCTATGTTTTTTAAGCATATTTCACGAGGATCCAAAACACTGGCAGTGTATTCTAAATGGAGTCTAATGAGGGAGAAGTAGCTAATTTCTCTCACAAAAATGAAAAAGGCACGTGTAGATCTTTCTTGTGTGAAAATAAAAAAATGCGGGACAGTTATTAAAATCGAAAAATTATGCAAAGGAAACTCTTCTGGGGGCATCGAATGAATTCAAACGCAAAATATTGGGCAAATACATAGACGTTAATCCTAAGGCTTTCCTATTATTCGTAAGAGAGGTACAGGGAAATAGCGCTGTAATAATAACGCTATAGCATAAAATGGTTGAAAACCACCTGCCAAACACCCTAGAGGTGGTTAGGCTGCGTGAGTTTTAGACGGTGATTGCGAGGCCCTTTATAAATTCTCCCCAGAGAAAGGAAAGAAATTTTTTTTAAGAATACGTTAACTATCGCACTGACAGGTATTATTTGAATTTGTCACACATAAATGCTCACATATACTACTCAGTCCTCTTTCAGCCATTTCAGCAAAGTTCTTTGTAGATATGGACTCTAAAGCGCTAAGAAAATGCACCCCATTAATGACCATCCAAAATGTCGTGTAATTTGCATTATACAGGGAGGGTAGCAGGAATGAAGGCAATGTCGGAAATTCCGATCTGGACTCTCATCCTGATGAAAGTCGGTCAGGACTAGCTTGGGTTTCGAGCAGGTAGCAAAAAATTAGCTAGTCTTAAGAATAACCCCAAAGCATAAATCATTTTACCATGGGCATATGTGACAGCAATTCATACAATGAACTTAAACCGCCTTTGCCGATATTCTGAGCATTAATCGGTACAGTACAATAGTATCAACACTGTGCAATTTTATTTCATTTCTCTGGAGAAAATACGTAAAGGGACTCGCAGTCACCGTCTAAAATTCACACAACCTATCCACCTTTCTTTATCTCGACGCTGGTTATCTAATCGGAGACTATGTGGAACTGAAGGTAAATTAACTGAAGGCTTGGCGTGCAAATGAGCGGTACCAGATGGCCAAATCATGCTCGTAACTTATTCAAACAGCCCGCTATATTGCCCATTCCAAAGCGCTGTTGCCAAAGTGGAGGGTGTACCACGCCCATCTTCGGACTACCTGCTCCATGGCCCCACCAAACGCACTTTAACCATCTTACTTCCTAAATATTGCTATTGTGTCCTAAAATTGGTTTTTAAATAATTAAAAAAAAAAAAAAAAAAAAAAACAAAAAATACATTTATTCATTTTCAACAATATCTCGCATTCTTTAAATAACTTTTATCAAAATGCGTCTGATTCCACATTCAAGTCTCCTGTTGATACGCAAGTATGAGTCATCATGTGCATTTAACAGAGGATAGTGTAATTAGGTACTTCCAATGTTGTGTTTAAAGAGGTCCTCTGACTTAATTTGTACATGAACATTCCAATTAAATTTGCACATAAGACCCTGCCTTTTTTTCTACATTTTAAAATTAGAAACGCACCTATCCCTCTGTGGACCTGCATTGAAAAGAGTGGGGGAAGCCCGCTGGGAGCGGGCGCAGGACGCTCGCGTGAACCATATTCAGCTTCTCTAAAATATTTAAGAAAGGTGAACTGTTGATGGTTTGTGACGTTACTTTGTAGAATTTGTTCATATTGAATGAAAATTAAACTTTGTTTTTCCACGTAAATCTTTATTCGATCACGACCGTGGTTTCGACGCACTGCGTCATACTCAGGCTATCATACTCATCAATGTACTACTCGCCTGAGGATGAAGTGCTCGCGCAGTCCGTCGAAACCACTCAAAAGAATAAAATTCACTAACTCTTTATTAACATTGTGGTATTTCATTGAAATGCAGCGATTTCAATGATGCATACGTGGGACAGACAGGAAGAAGTTTTGAAATCAGGAAGAAAGAACATTTAAGTGCTTACAAAAATAACAAAGATGAAAAAAATAATTTTGATAAATACTTAATATGCAACTGCCATAGGAGCGATTTTAAAATGAATATTTTAAAATTCTGCAATGACCGCCGTGAATTGGACTCTAGGGAGCCTTTAGAAATTTTAAAAATTATTGAAAGTCAGGACAGTACTCTTATAAATGAATATCTTTACCCATCCTTTTCCCCTATTCTGGCGTCCGTTTTAAAATTCATCAAGTAACAAGGGAACAATAATAAGATAAACAAAACATAATTAGCGCCTGAATATGATGATAATTCATTGAAACCCGGGTCGCGCTCTGCAAAAAATAAGTGGTGTAAGTAATTGTGTGATATCCAAGAAAACTAATAAAGAATGATGTGTAAAAACAAAGTTTAATTTTCATTCAAAGATTAACTGATTGAGGTACTTTCTTGATGATCGAGGGCGTGCCTTTCCGGCCTTACAGTTAAGTCTTTCTCATGGGACGGTTGACGGTGTCATTGGGCAGCAATGACGCTGCTCAGATCAAAATAAATGGTCAATATCGAAATTGAAAAATCGAGTTTGGACTGAAACTCGGAGATCAAGAATCTATCTCGATTTCCTCGATATTTGACTATCCAATCTCGATTTTCGATTTAATCGAAACCGACTCTGCCATCACTACGCCCAAGAGAGCCCCGCGGAATACAGTGGGAACGAGACTCCTAGGGCGGCCTCGCAAGGATACACTCCTGGGGCAGGGTCTATAAGCGCGAGCTTTTCACCTCTGCACCCAGAAGGGGGAGGACAGGAAGGAGAAAGGAAGGAGGCGCCGCCGCGATAGGAGCTGGAGGACGCCTCCTGGGAGTGGATAGGGAAGGAAGGGAAGGGACGAGGAATCCCGCACCGTCACAGAGGCGGGCGGATCATACCACTAGCGAAACCAGGAAAACCATTGCTATACTAACAATTTTGGAGAATTATCCTATGAGGAAGAATAATCCAACGATCAAATCATTAGATATCTGCGGAATACACCTCGTCACGCTTATTGTTACAAGTAAGTGACATCTGGTATCTAAAGCAACAACTGCCTGGCGTCCTGCACAACGCGGATCACCGCTGCAAAAGAGGGAGTCATGAATTTGTGTCGCAATACACGTGCTCATTAGCACCGCTACCTTATGGCGGCGATTGGAAAGTTGCAATCGATCAGCCGATGAAAGCGACGCTGATTACGTGGGCAAGGACTTTCTTTCCGAGTCGGCAACCTTTTCGGCCGAGTCGTGCACGGTCTATGCACTTCCGTGGCTATTACCGCTCGTTTTATGGATACGAGATGCGTTCAGATGATTAAAATAAACTTGTTACTCCAAAATGTCAAAATTTACAGCGTTGTAACAGAAATTGAAGGAGCTTTAACCCTTCAAAACTCAGCATTATTTCTGGGAAAATCATACTTGAACATTTTCAGGTCAATTACAATTACCAATAACAGTTTTATATTCGACCATTCCATTCTGCAAGAAAAAATTGCTTGAAGATCATACATATGTTTAGTACAGTTGATAAAGCATTGTGAATTTTAAATGACGTTTCTTCATGTTACTCACAAGCAACATTAGGTCAGAAAGAGTTAAAGTGATTAACACCAGCGCGGAAGCTACCGTTACAAAAGTTATTAATGTTTTATGCATTATTAATATGTTGAGACACGTTGCAAAATAAAATACCATGTGAAGAAAGTACAATATGAGGAAAAATAATATCATACAAGTATAAATTTTCAGGCCAAAAACACAACTTTTTTAAATTAAGGGAATAACGGGAACTTTGATTTTTGATCCAAACCTTCGAAATGCGGTGCTACAAAAGTCAAATAGATCGACCGAGTAAGTAATGATAAAGTCGTGAGAAGAGGAGGAGAGATGTGAAGCCTCACGAAAACCTAGATAAAAAAAGAAACAGCATTTAAGACCATATCTTGAGACATGAAGGTCTGATGAACTCAATCACCGAAGGACAAGTAGATGGCAGAATAGATATTCAAGAAAAAGTAAATGGCAGAGGAGTAGACTGGACAGCTGCGTAAAACCAGTCGAAGGATTTTTGATCAGTGTTGAGTATGATCATGAGAAAAACATTTCTTTATTCGTCTACATTAATGCTGACATCTCCAAAATAGTCCTCATTAGATTTTATAAACTTGTTCCCACGCTTCTTCCAATCCTCGAAACATTTCTCAAACTCAATATTTAGAATAGCCTTTATTGGCCTCTGCCAGTGATTTATTAAAATGTCATCTATGCTGGTAAAATGACCACCCTGTAAGGTTCTCTTTATTTTTTGAAATAGGAAAAAGTCACCCGGAGCCATGCCTGACGAGCATGGAGGCTGGGGCATCGTTGTAGTATTGATTTTGGCCAAAAGTACACGAATTAGCAATGAAATGTGAGCCGAAAATCGCCGAGCAATTAAACACGACTGACCTTCGTGGTTGCAAGAGACAAAGTAAACCGTGCACTTGTGAACATTTTATCAGCATATCAAATAAAATTGACGGTCGAAGTCTAGATAATTTTTAAAAAATCACGAAATTTAAAAAATCCTATTATTTAGATAAGAAAATACCTCGTAGGTTATATATGATTTTACACTTTCCCGGCGAATAACTTTAGAAAAATCTTCTCGGGATTGCGCGCGGGTTAGATTATTTAAGAGCGCCGACGTTTCGGGTACCGACTCGCTACCCATTCTCACGGCTACTGATAGAAAATTCTATCAGTAGCCGTGAGAATGGGTAGCGAGTCGGTACCCGAAACGTCGGCGCTCTTAAATAATCTAACCCGCGCGCAACCTCGTAGGTTGTTTTCTTTCTGAGGAGAGAAAATCAGTTTTGTTGTACCGTTTTGTTGTGTTAATATGTCTTGTTTCCAGTGGTTTCAGTGTGACGGAACGCGCCGCATTGCCATTCCGGCACTGATTAACAAAAGACATAATCGTCAGATAATACTCCAATCAATTTTGCTGTCTCAAAACATCTAATTTATACATTCCTAACCAAAACAAAAAAGTTAGTAATTAAATTTAAATAATAGCTTGCTGTAAAAAAACACACAGAGTTATATTTAACTTCTAAATAAAGTTAAGGAAAGTACGTTCCGGCACTGATAATTTTGTCATGACGTCACTGCTTGTTTTCTGCTGTATTTATTGCTTAAATTCAATTCTTTAATATTCTCAGACCCATTTGAACAGAACTATGACAATATTTATATACTTTGTCCCTATGTCACTAATAATCAGTGGCGGATCCAGAATAGGGAGGCTAAGTGGGGGTTGACCTACCACCAGCAGTGGAGGTCCGAAAAAAATTACAATTTTATCCAGTGTATATTGGATAAATAGCCTCCTTAGCTCCCCCCTTAGATCCGCCACTGCTCATAATAACTAAATTTAATAATAATTATTATTATTATTATTTGCTCTGGGTACAATACCCCTAAGAGCACAAATTGTACATAAGTGGTGAGCAGATTACATACATAATACAGTTGATAACATATTAAATATAAGTTAATTACATATAAACATAAATAAATAGCATATTGCAGTAGATAATTCAGTTTCGGCTATCAAGTTGAATTTAATCGAAGCATGAAAACGTAAATAAGTCATTTAATAAGGTAAATTTAAACGGTTTCGCATAGATTTCGTGCAAGGTGTGGATTAACATATGAGCTCATGGGCACAAGTGAGACTTAGTGAAGCATTTCAACTACATGAGCAGAACAGGAGAGGAAAGTTTGGCCAAAATTATGTGAGAAAACGTGGATTCCAATGTATTTTGCACACGGGATCAAGCTTCTTTCCTGAACCGTCTTATTTTTCTTCTTTATTCCCTCCTGAAAACCTCAATCTGCACGCTGGACCCGTATAGCTTCTCATCAAGTATCGGTGGCCTGACCTTGCGAATCACTTCCAGGAGTGAAAGAACGAGAGAGAGATTGTCGGGAATAAAAAAAATCGCGATTTTTCCGGTCAGCCATGAAATGAGATTATCTCTGCCTTCAGTGCCGCCTCTTTTTAGGGAGGCGAGAAACTAGTAAAAAAGGAAGGATACTATATTTTCGAGAAAATTTTCATTTATAATGCTCTAACTGTACTCCATGTACCGACGGTCACAAAACATTGGCTAACGGTACTATATTTTCCCTAACTTTGGTTTGAAAATCTGCATTTTTATTCAGATTCTTATTCTCGAGAAAAATTTAACATACGATGTTCTAACTGTACTTCCTGCACTGACGGTCATAATCATAGACTAACCGAGCTCTATTTTGGCGCTCGAAAATCTATATTTATTATTAGGCTCTTATCGGCGCACTTTTATGTGGACAGAAAAAGATCCTGTTGATTGCTAGACAATATCTATCGTTTTTGCAAAAAAAATGAAGTAATATTAATTCTACGATAGTGATAAAATATATAAAATGTAAGCACAACACGGATATACTTTATGAAATATTATTAAATCAAGGCTCCAAATTTAAATTACGTTAGTTCCTAGAAAGTGGCGCTGCGGTCGGTTCAAACAGTTGAGTTAGTTCGCGCTATCGTATTGCTGATACTGACTCAAAGCTCTCGTTTAATTAAGCTCAAAGATTATTGCTTCAGACAATCATAATCGCACATTTTCGTACAAAATTCATTTCGTAATGTCCTCAAAAGTCCATAATAGTGATGAGGGATATATCGCTAACTGTGATTGGATCACCGTTCCTGAAAAGTAGCAGTCACTACCGCTGACTTAATACTCGAAATCACTGTGATTGGATCACTGGATTCTGTGAAGATGGCGCAGGCTGCTACCAAGTGATGAGCGATATATCGCTACCTGTTATTGAAGAGAAGTAGCCGATCACTTCTGGTGACTAAATCACTAAATACTCGAAATCACTGCGACTGTGAATACGGTGAAGGTAGCTTTGGCTGCTAATATTGCCACCAACTACCAACAGGATAAAGGATGTCTTATTCATCTCTTATGATTTTTTTGTGATCTTTTATGATGAATAAGACATTCTTCACGAAATATACACCTAACGGTTTGAATCGTGATGGTTTGAATATAAAATATGTTTTAAAAAATTGCCGACGGGATTTTAATGATTGCCTCTTATCAATTCCTTTACTATATCAAATTTACTTAATTATCGTAATATAAACTCAGAATCAGAAGTATTAACTAAAAAAATATTTTCCTTAATTTTCCAATTTTCAATAAGTTTATTCCTGCCTTTTGCGGAGACCTCATTCATTGGAATTGGACTAAGTAGCAGGATTGGCAGCGCCACAAATCACAGCTGACTTTTATGAGTGAGTTTCCTCGGTGATCGCAATCACAGTTAAGAAACACAGTTACTGATAAGTAGCAGTCACAGGTAACCAAGTGATTGGAGTATTACAGTTTCGCTCATCACTAGTTCATAATATTAGATAAAAATTCGAAAAGGCGGGATACTCAAGAAAAACCGTTTTCATGATGATAGCAAATTGCACACTTGCAAGAGATTATTTGCTCAGAAACCAAGGAGTTGCGATCCTATTTATAATAAGAAACGCCCTCTAAACGTTTTTTTTATGGCCATGACGTTGTGTGACTGGATGAATCAGGACATCACAGATTGGCCACACTGGCTCGATAGACTGGGGTTCAACTTGCTCTGAAATACATGTGAATGTTTCTTTCCTAATATGTGGAGAGCATATACATTTTTCTTTGTATTTTCTCGTACGCGACCAAAACTTCTGTTGCTAAATGATGACCTGCTCTTGTGCCATCTATTGAACATTCCTGTGAAGACAATCTGAAGGGATATTCTGTTGTGTAAACCCCCGCCGAAATAATGTTAAATGTGTACAACCTTTGGAAATATTGCAGATTCCTCCTGTAACACACTGCATACCACACATGCCTTTTATTTTAGTTTATTCCTTAGTTTGATCCTCCCTGTAAACCTAAACCGCACGCTGATATCCTATGGCTTTCAACGGTGGCGCGACCTCCGGGCAGATTCGTTCGAGGGGTGGTGAAAGAACGGCAGGATTGAAAAAAATCGCGTTTTTTTCCGGTCAGCCATGAAATGAGATTATCTGTGCCTTCGGTGCCGACTCGAGAGACGAAAAGCGATCTCTCGGCCCTTTCGCCCACCTGCGCGAGGCGTTCCAAGGAGGCCGTTTGGAGATGGAATGGGATGAAATAGGATCCGAGCTGCGGAGAGTGGATTGTCCGGTGGGGAAGGAAGACGTGTCCCTACGAAGAAAAAGTCCTCCTACGATACCTCAAGGACGCGGACTGGTTGCACGTTTTTTTTATAGGAAAAATAATAAAATTTGCGTTTTTTTTTAAACGGAGAAAAATTAAAGTTATCGCGGGTGTGGAAAATAAACCCTTCCTCGTTCCTGCGCCTATGATTACAATGGTGATAGTATCATATTAGTGTCATTACATAATAAATCCGAATAAAAGTCCTGCTACAGTACCTCAAGGACCTGGACTGGTTGCCTGTTTTTTTCTACGAAAAAAGAGAACGAATATAATATTTTTTGTAGATAAAAATAGTAATTATTGAAAGGGTGAACAATAAACTCTTACATGTTCCTACACCTATGATTACAAAAGTAACAATAATATAATAACTATCGTTACTGCATAATAAGCACAAATAAAAAGTTCCCTTGCGATATCTCAAGGACACGGACTGGTTGCGCATTTTTTTTTCTCGAAAACAAGCGAACAAAATAATTTTTGTATTATTTTTGCTCGAAAATAATTTTGTAAATTCATGCAAGTTTAGATCAATCTAACAAAATATACTTTCAATGAGTCGTCCTAGCGAGTGACGCCATTATTTTTATCGTAACACCGTTTCAATCCGTAATTGTGCAAGGAAAGGATGACATTTAAAATCTCTCTATCTTCCAGTCTATTTCTTTTATTTTCTTCTCGTGATCACGTCTAACATAGTTCGACGGTCAATGAAAGATATTTTTCACGTCGTCTGAGGAAAAAAACATCTCCGAAGTTACTTGGGAAAATTAGCCTATGCTTTGCTCTACGCTCTTTTTAATATGACAAACGAATTAATATTCATAACGAATACGAGCAATCACCGAAAATACCGAGAATTAACAGCAATCCATTGTTAAGTTGTTCGCGCCAAAAACATTTTGAAAAAATGGTCGTCTGCTTTTTGGGCTAAACGGGCATGTGGCTACAGTGCAGATAGAGAATCGTAGAACGGTCATTTATGATTAGTTCACAAAATATTTTGCCAGAAATCTTAGAGTTTTCCATGGAGTGTTTAAGAAGAATTCCGGGAGCCTCCCCTTAGATCATGCATTTCCCTCTTCAGTGCACAATAAGGCCTCCTACCTTTCATTCTATCTAAAAATCCTATTCTTTTCCTTCCCTTCCCTCGTTTACCTAACATTCTTCCCTCTAACACTGTTTTCAACATCCCATCCCCGCTAAGTACTCGCTCCATCCATACCTTCTGTCTCCTCCGTATCTCATCTAAAAGCTGCCTCTCCTCACATACCATGTCCAGCACTTCGTCGTTCCTCCTCCTCTCCGTCCACTTCACCTTTTCCATTCTTCGCCACACCCACATCTCGAATGCCTCGAGTCTTCTCTCGTCCAAGTGTCCACGTCTCTGCACCGTAAAGCGCTACACTCCAGATCAGACTCTTCACTAGCCTTTTCTTTAAATTCTTACATAGCGATCTCTCAAGAGCTCCTTTCTGTTCATGAACGCCTTCTTTGCTAATGCAATTCTCTCCCTAATATCCTTACTACATCCATTCCATACACTTACTATATCCGTTTTCATCTAACGTACTGCCTAAATAGCTATCTACCGATTTGATCGATAGATTTTTCTTCCTCATAGGAAAATCTACTAAAATTGGTAGCATATTAATTGCGTATTGCTTGGTTTCGCTAATAGTAGGACCTGCCCGCCTTTCTGACGGTGCAGGATTCCTCGTCCCGTCCTTCCTTCCCCGTCCTTCCTTCCCCGTCCTTTCCTTGGAGGCGTCGTCGGGCTCCTATCGCGGCGGCGCCTCCTTTCCCTGTTCCTTTCTGTCCTTCCCCTTCTGGCGGCGAGGAGAAAAGCTGACCGCTTATAGTCCTCGCCTCAGGAGTGTATCCAGCGAACCCGACCCAAGGGTTTCGTTTTCATTGCCTAAATAGCTGAACTGCTCAACCTGCTCAAGTTTTTCACCACCCACCTTTGTCTTAAGTCTAACATTCCTCGCTCGTGAGGCTTAAAAAAACCGCATAACCTTGGTCTTCTTGTGATTAATCCTCAACCCAAACTCCTCGCAACGCTCGTGTAACGCATCCACTAGAGCCTGAAGCCCCCTCGCTGACTGGCTAATGTCCGCCTGATCATCCGCGAATCTCACTGATTTGAACATCATTCCTCCCACTTTTACTCCAGCTTCTAACTCCTCCCACGCTTCCCTTACCATCTCTTCAGCGTACACGTTAAAGAGCAGCGGCGATAGAGGACAGCCTTACCTCACTCCGCGGCCCATTCTTGCCCACCCAGATTCTCCGTCCGCTACCCTCACTTGCGCAGTCTGTGCCATATACAGATTACGAATCAGTCGCCTATCCCTCCAATCTACACCTATTTTCTTCAGAATATCCATTAACTTTACCCACTTCACTCTATCAAATGGTTTTTCAAAATCCACAAAGCAGGCATACACGCCCTGGTCATATTCTAGGTTCCTCTCCACCAGGGACCTGATTAAGGCTATTGCGTTACGAGTTGACTTCCCTTTTCTAAAACCAAACTGATCTTCGCCCAAATACTCGTTTTCTCTCGCCTCCATTCGTCTGTTCAATATCCTCAGCACCACTTTTCCGCGTGAGATATTAGGCTAATAGTCCTATAGTCTCCGCATCCAAGAGCTTTCTTCTTTTTCGGTAGCGGAATTAGAACCGTCTTCACGATCTTCAGGCCAACAACCCTCCTCATAGATCCTGCGAACTAACTCGAAAAACCTCTTCTTACTATCCCTCCCTATATTCTTCAGCAGCTCACACGGGATATTGTCCACGCCTACTGCTTTCCTGACCTTCATATCACGAAGTGCTTTCTCTATTTCCGACTCTAATATCCCCGGCCCAAGATTATACTCCTCCACTTCGCCTTCTTCCTCTAAATTCAATCTCTCTGGTCTGTTCCTCCCTTCATAGAGATCCTCCACGTATTCCTTCCATCTACCCTGTACCTCTTCTCAATTGGTTATCATCCTTCCATCTTTAGCCTTAATTTTAGGCATGGTTTGCCCTCTTTTGCCGCCCGATAGCGACTTAACTTTGGCATATAAAGCGCCTACCTCTCCTTCCTTCTGAAACTTTTCCAATTCCTCACACTGTCTTTTCCACCAAGCCTCCCTTGCTCTCTTAGTTTCACGCCGTAAACGATTATTAATTTGTCTATACATTCTTTTGCCCTGTTCTGTGTCCAAGTTCTTCCACTTCCTCCTCTCCTCCATTTCAGTTATCATGTTCTCCGTTATCCACGGCTTCTTTATCCTTCTACTCTCAACGTACCCAATTGACTTCTCAGCCGCTTTGATTATTCCCGTTTTAATATTATCCCATCTTTCCTCAAGAGTTTTTGTACTTTCAATCTCTCGGGTGCTATTTTCAACAAGTTCCTGATAATCTCTCCTTATACTCCCCTTCAGGGCTTCTACGTTCCATTTCTTTGCCTTCCTAACTTTCATAAGTCTTTTGAATCTTACGTTGCATTTCATAAGTACTAGGTTGTGGTCTGAATCCGCATCTGCTGCTGGGAAGCTGCGCGAGTTTTTAACATTATTCCTAAACCTCTGTCTTATCATAATGTAGTCTATTTGATATCTCCCCACATCTCCTGGACTTTTCCATGTATACCTTCGCCCTTTATGATGATTGAACCACGTGTTTGTGATGGATAACTTGTATCTCCTGCAAAATTCTACTGCTTTCTCACCCCTGTTGTTCCGAAATCCTAATCCAAATTCTCCTATTTCGTTTCCATCCCTCCTTCCCCGACTGAAGCGTTCCAGTCCCCCATCACTACCAGATTTTTCTTACCCAGTGTGTCTCTAATTATTTCCTCGAGCTGTTCATACACCTCATCTACTTCTTCCTCCCTATGATTGCTAGTGGGCATGTAAACTTGGACCACCACAAGGTAGGTGGGCCGCGCCTCAATTTCTACCAACAGAATCCTATCGCTTACCTGGTCTATACCTACCACACGCTTTCCCATCTTCCCGTTTAATACTAAAGCTACCCCTCGTTGACTTTCCTCTCCACAACTATATATAACCCTATACCCATCACTCCAATAGTCCCCCCCATCCTTCCACCTCACCTCGCATAATCCTAAGATATCAATCCTCCCTTTTTATATTTTCTAGCTTACCCACCATCATCATTGTCCTAACATTCCAAGTCCCTACATTCATCGATGCCTTCTTCTTCCCCATCCTCTTGGTCTTCTTGTCCTGCTCCTGGGATGCTGCTGCTGGTGCTGAAAAAGATGATGATATGTCTCTGCAAGGATTTCGCATGATAAGGACCCCGAGGACCTTGCCGACCTCGTTGCCACCAACGACACCCGCCATTAAGGGCTGGGTCCCGCGATTCCATCCGAGGCTAGTTTGATCAAACTCCATTTTTTCAGGGAAGAGATAGTTGCTAGGGTATCCCACTTCCATTCCAACAGTGTTTTTTACGTGACACCATCACGTGGACTACCTTTCGTCTGGCTCCTACCCTTCGACCTATCTTGCATGGGTGGCCCTACCTGGAATAATTGCGAATTAATCCCACCCGCGCAGCTCTAGGGGTCATAGTAACGCGCAAGCCTTTCCACCGCGACAAGGTTGTAGCCCAAGGGAAGGGAATCTTAGAGTAAATAAGAAAAAAACATCCAGCGACATATGATAATCCCTCACCATTACAGTGCGAGCTCTCACACATCGGCCCAAACAACTGAAAATTTAACCGATCACAACAACGAATTAATGGAATAACCGCCATAAAGTCCTGATTTAACACGAAATTATTTCTTTTAGTTTCCGTTCGTGAAGAATAAACTACATGGTCAACAATTTTCGACGCCAGAAGTAGCTGCTGATGTGTTCGAAATGCACGTGTTGCAGATACCTCTATCGGAATGGAAAAACTGCTCTAAAATCGATTCAAACGGATGCAAAAGTGTATCGAAAATTGAGGAGAATATTTTGAAAAAGCAATAAAACCATTTTTAATGTCAAATATTTATTTTTATTTATTATTCCGGATACATAAATAGCAACCATCGTAGCAGCCGAGTTCAGTGAATCTTAAGAAACCACTTTTTTTGTCAATCCAGTTTTTCGAAGTCATTTGACGAAGAACTCTTGGAACAAAGGTGGCAGGCGTCGTAAACCCCATCACAAGTGTGTGTAATGCGATAATTTTAGCGTAGGCACCAACCCCTCCTCATGCGCTCGGTTTAAAATATCAATGCAAATAAATAACGGATCGGAGAATAAAGCCTCCCACAGATGGTTGATGAAAGCACAGGTGTTTCTCTGTATTCGCTCTTTGCCTCATGCGATAAATATAATTAAAATGCTTGTCGACGTGATGCACCGATGTCAGATGGAAAGCGAAATGTAGTTCAGTTTTTTTTTATTCATTCGCGACATGTTCCAAGCAGCGAACCATTGTTGTTGATTCTACCTCTTCAATTTATGCATCCAGTTTAATACGCACCACCCAATGAAGGAATTTTAGAAATCGAATATTGAAGCCATTCACCTCGGCTAGTCCCTTGAGCGGTAGCCGAAATTTTATAAATTTGACCTTATAATTGGTGACAAATTAGAATAATAAACCGTGTGAATTCATCTTCATGTTCTAAATTTTCATGGGGTTTATTCGAACCATTTTTGTTTTGACGAATATAAATTTATAGTGCGATATAAATAACTTAGTGGGCGTTCAACAAAAACTTTATTGTTTCGACTCTGGATTTCGAGTAGTATATAGGCATGATGAAGGTATTATATGCTGGTTGATATGATATATGTATGATAAGATATGATATCGGATGTAGCCTATAGGCGCACTATGTACTAGTCGAAACCCAGGGTCGGAACATAAACGATTTTGTGGAACAATGCTTAGTGATTTCTTTCGCACAATAGATATATGGTAAAGAGTTCTCGGGATCCCGGCGAATGGACTCTTTACCAAGTCCATTCGCCGGGAAAGCACGAAATCTTTCTTCAATAGATATATGGTTCTGCCAATTATCTATTGTGCGTGCAAGTGTAGCCTGAGAACTTGATACATATTTGAGTTGAAATTTGTTGATGGATTTGAATGTCATCAATAGAGAGAGCTCTTACAGACTTAATCTTGTGGAATTATGTCGCATTAGTTATTGAGTTTTCAATTTGCTGCAAATTTACCACAAATAATTTAATTTAACGTATTAGCGGTTTAAATAAATTTTGAATCATGTTCATGTCTAACTTACAATCATCACCATCATTACCTGGCCGATAAATTCTAATCGGTATGGTTTTGTGACAAAGTCTGAGCACCACCAGCCGCTGTTAGGTAGGAATTCATTACTCATTCCATGGTAAAATTACTAACTGGCTTAATCAGTCGCCCAGAGGAGTATTTAAACCACCAATGCCATTGATTTTTGACAGTTCAGATCAGTAATATAAAGATGGGTACGGTACGTAGTAGTTATACTTAAATATATATTTTAATCTCTTATTTTTAATCTTACATTATTTCTCAGTAATCATTGCATGTGAATAAATACTTATTGAGTGAATGTTAAGTAAACTTCTTGAAATACTATGCATTTAAGTGGTGGGGTGGTATCACTTGTGCTGCATAAATTTCTATCAGCCTAATACAGTACAGATTTCAGATTATTTACTTCCGAGTTCCCTTTATGTACTTGTAAGTATAAAAATCGATATAATGTTCTAACTCAACGAAATTATTCAGGCAATATGCAAGCAATATCTTTATTTTTTTCTGTCGATGAAATGAATAAGCATTCAACCCACGCATTACAAAATGCCTTTTAATGACTGACTTAATGCAAAATACTTGGGCAGAAAACCAATCAGTTGCTATGTATGCTGGTACTTTCATAAAAAATACTTATTCATACTTTGATAATAACTCGTTTATAAAAGGTATGAGTTTGGAAAATATATGTACCTACATACTCCGTCGAGCTATGCGAGCTGTAAAATACCTTTGAGCCATTTTACACGGGGCACGGAATTGCGCAGGTTAGAGCTGCATTAGTTTCTAAAATGGCATGGAATTGCGCGAATGCATGAACGAAATTAGAACAGGGGCTATTTTGCCGTCTCGCATCCACGCATTATCGCATGTCTTCTAGCAATTCACCGCTTTACACGACGCAATTTTGATTGCGCCTTCGCACGTACGTCAGATTGCGCAATTCCGTTTACCGTGTAAAACGGCCTTTTGACAAGGCCGGGTCAATGTTATTAAAGTTTAACTTGGAAAAATGAGAATTAGTATTAGCACCAGCTGTGGTTATTTCAAGTCTGTCATCTGGTCCCATACGAGTAAGAACCTGATTTTCTCGGGTCACCTCTGGGTGCTTGCCGAAAGAGACAAGCTCTCTCCGATTCCACTTGCATAGCGTGAACAACCGCATGTCGTGAAGCGAGGTTTTGGTACCAGGTGAGCGCCCGACATCACCCATCGGAGATGACTGTGGTTTTCGTGGCCAACGGCTGACTCACTCGCCGACAGACGAGAAATCAGTATGCCATGCGCGACAAATCGTCTCCGTTCTGAAAAATAAAAACAGACCTCAGATTCGGTTACTGCTCGGTCGGAGACTACAAGGGGATGCCGTGGGTGTAGCCATATGGGCCCACGAACAGCGCACCAGACGAAAAGGGCCTACTTCAATCACATCGCATTGTCCCTTTCGATGAGACATCGAACTGTTCGGGACATCTGCGATGTTTGCCTTCATCAGGGATTATCTTCCAATGAGGGTTGGTCATTGGAAGGTTCTCCTCACAAAATATTCCTCCCTCAGTCTTCCACCCATCTGCTGTGCCAATCTAAGAGTCAGGTGTTCGAGTCCCTGCCAGATTGGTTTTTCATGTACGACGATGCCAATGTAAAATTTTCAAGAAAAGCACATGCGTTGTGGGAACCTTCTGCTATTTATTTTTTTCAAATATTTTACTCGCGGAAAGTTGTTAGAAACACTAAAAATGATGGATGGGCCATTTCGACTCGTACACAGGTTTCAAGCTAAAATAAATTGTCGTTATGAGGGTAAAGCCGTTGATTCGATGGCTAGAAAATATGTAGAGAAGACGCCACTGAAGCTTAAAACCTAAGAGGAAACATTAATCTATTCTCCTTGCTGCACCAAATTTTCGCATACATAATTTTATTAATTCTATTCCTTTGAACTTTTTTTTTATTTTAACTAAGCCTTTGAAGCTTCATCGCGGAATATTTTGAGTAATTTTCAGACCCGTATTTCTAATTTCAAACCTGCAATGCTTTAGAAATTCTTCAGCTTTTGTGATACTGAAGATGATATTGGTAGTGAAAAAGGCGTAATTATTAAAAGTTGATTAACATAAAATGACTTCTCCCATCCTCCTAAATAGAGTTAAAATTATGGAGAATATAGGTATGCAGAAAGAAACTAAATTTTTAAAGTAATATTATTTTATTGGATAAATATGTGGTAACGGGTCAGGTAATACCTTTGCTATTTTTCATGTAGAAATATTTTATATGCTCTTACTACTCTCGTGATTATTCTATCCATACACACTGTTACCTTCCTAACTATTTCGATCCGACATTGTTGCCTCTGTCACAGTTTTCAGCGCACTAACTCCACTTAGAACTCTGCCCTTTGAGTCATATGTCCTTAGTCTAACTCCTGCAAATTTGTTTTCTTATCCACCGTGACTGGAGGGTTTCTTTGTCTCTGCTTTTATTCCACTTGAGATAATCATAAAATTTCGAAAATCTTATTTTCATGTTACAAATACATGTTAATTTGATCACAAATCTTAAAACCTCTAATAACTACTTCGTTCAATACAACTCAAAACGTTGAAGTGTCAGCGAGGAATTCATTCAATACGATATGTTGCGGTTGTCTTCCTATGTTTCAAATTAACGAAATTCTGCCCTTTTCCATTCAACTTTCACCACATTGCAACGGTACTATGATAGCATCGGATACCAATGCATATATAGAGAATTATAACCTGGAAGGTTTTCAAGACGTTGTACGCGAAGACTGGCGGGATGGCCTGCAAAACCGCATTAGAATGGCAAAAATTCGTGGAGAAATACCCGCTATAATGAAAACAGCATGAGTAAATGCGCTAATTCCATCATGTACGCTACAGTTTTCATCTTACATTGAAAAAACCTTTTCTTGACTTTATCAATCTGTTTCATCGATGGAATCTTGTAATTAATCCTTTTAACCCACTTCCTATTGTCGGATTGGCTTAAAATTCTGCTCAGTCGCTCGCTTCTGATGGGAATACAATATTCAATAAACAGGCATTTGAAATTTTCCTCCATTTTATTCAAAATTAATTAACAAAATTTCCATATGGAAAATAGTTTTAAATATTATCAATAGGTAGCGTTAGTTTCTTCTTGAAATTTTGACACTGAAAATGCCGGAGAAAATGAGTTCAAGTCCAGCCTCTTCCAAAATTTTCTTTTTCAAATTTTAAATTTTTTATATTTGACAATCAGGTATTAGTAAAAAATAAAAATGAAACAAGGTATTTCACAAAAACAGTAAAGAGTGCACTAAAAAGCAAAAATATAGCGTTTCAGCTGTCGTACAAAAGAAGCGAAAGCTGATGAGGAATTATATATTTTTTTTAGACTTAGGTAAATATTTTTGCATATGTATGTAATTACTCACCTGTCAGGAACGTCTACACTCTCGATACTCGTAATCAATACCCAAGCTCAAATATCCGGGGGATGAAAATCTTTATTTTACAATTTTAAATTAGGTGCAAAAAATTTTTGTGCAAAAACCGTGTTTTGCATTTTTTTCTTAGTCAACCGAGTTTTAAAAGATAAATGCCTACGTTTTGTCAGTAAAGTATGGTATTTGGTACAAGAAAAGATGGCAAGTGCCTGAAAAAATACGCTGTCATGAAAAGGACGGCAATTGCCAGGCAAAAATAGTTTAATTTGTGATAATATTCACCGTAAGGCTGAATTACCCAGATGATGTCTTCCATGAAACTCTTGCTTAAAGGACTGGTATTCTTGGCGGCGCGCTCGACATCTTCTGAGACAATATTTCGGAAGACGAGGGATGACAGTTGATTTTTTTATAAGGGGAAAAAAGTCATTTGCAGGAGAGGTTCACCATTTGTTTGATGTGCGACGGGGGAGGCCAATAGCCCTGACCGTGTGGACCCACAGACAGTCCGCAAAAGGTGACACCAATCCTCCCCCACAAGAGGGCGTATGGTATGGCGTGATTTATCCCTAAACCCCGCGTCATCTTCGGAGAACGTTTCCCGATCGTCGTCTGTTTATCTCCCGCTACCACGCCGTCTTTTGTATCCCTGCTTTTTACCTTAAGCTCCTTGACGTGAGGTCGTATTACCCGGTCGGAACTCCTTTGTCGGCTCCGAGGCCTTTCTTCCAACTCATCTTACAGCTTAAAAACCGTCCCTCACCCCTTTCTTATCTCCTTCCCATTTTAACCCCATCCCCACTGTCGCTCCTCGATATTTCTTCCTCACAGCTTCTCTCATTCGGTCCATTGCCCTTCCGTGCAGGCCTTGTTTCGCAAACGGGTACCTACTTAGTCTGATGTAAAGTGATGTACCAACCCACGCCACGTGCTCTGTTCTACTGTTCACGCACACTGCTGATCACTTGTTTGGTGAAGGTTTTTGAGCAGGGAGCAATTTTTAAGGAATATGCACGGCGATGTAGGCATAATTGCCTTGATAATCATTGCACAGTTGCGTGAAGAATTTTTCAATCACTACGCCAAGAATCAATTACCATTACGTATCACTCTCGGTTAACCGATCTTTTTTCGCTTTTTTTCTGATTTTATTACTTGTCATATCTTCATCATTGCTTAATTATTGCACAATGACATCATTAATCTGTTCATCATTACATCCAGGATCTATAAAATTATGTATCAACCGTTTTACCGATATATTTTTCGCTTTTTTCTCTTTTTATCACTTTTCAAAAATTTAATAAAATCATCCTGAAATTTTAAGGCGTATTAAGGGCGATTCCTATTATTTATATGGAAGGAGGCTTAAAAGGGAGGGTATGAAGGTGTTGTCATTTTATTTTGCATAGTTTTAGAGCCGGATATCACGTGTGGCTTTAAACCAGTCTCTATTTTTTCTGAATTCCAACTGCTAAATTAATCGCCGAAGTGACAAACTAATAATCCCCAGCTTATTGGAGAGGCGTTAAAGATAAATAAATGCGAAGATAATTTCAAAATGGACTATTGTTTAAAAATCATCAACTCGTGGAATCCGGCCTAAAAATCATCCAAAATAAAATGAGAACTCAATCACCCCTTTCAATACCCTTCCATGAACGAGGACCCAAAAATAGCCGGACACGATTTTATAAAAATCAAAATTTGATATTTTGCCTAACAAACGTTAGTCACATTCGAACTACTCTCCATTTACACTGATACATTGGTTAAAAAGTTTTTAAATCACTACGCGAAACACCTTTCGTACTCGACGTTTCCGATGCCTTTCAGCGCCACCTTCGATTTTCTTGTCACCTACGTCATATGGCCAAAATATTTCCATTTCATCACCATTTTTATGTGGTAGAACAAAAGGAAATCAAAAGGTTCGAGATCTGGTGAGTAGGGTGTGTGACGAGGCAGTATAATGCAATTTTTTGACCAAAAGCTGAAGTCGCGGCAATCAGCAACACGTGCCGCTTTTGATCAGGAGACAACAAGCGGGGGATGAATTTCGCCGCGATTCGTCTCAATAGGGAAGTACACTAGTGTTTCAAATGCACCAAACACATTTTTTAATTAGAGTTTAGGATAACATAATGTCGTAAAACCACAGTTTAAATCCTAATAGTGAATACTTGATTCGAGATAACCGTCCGAAATATGGAAAAATTCAAAGGCCGCTAAAACGGGTGTCCATGCTGAATATTGGCCGTGACGTCACAAGGCAGTAGCAGAAGGCAGCTTCTACGCCGTTTAGTTCTACCACTATTATTGCATAGAAAAATTACTGAATTTGAGGGTATCCGTTTTTTGCTGTCATAAAATATCTTCAGAATATATATGTGGCTGCTTCTCTTTTGAGTACATGACTTCATCATTGCGTAATAAATTAATATTCATTTACGTGTCAACTTCAAGTATGGAAAGAGTAGTGCAAATAGCACATTGAATCTTTAATAAATAGATGATGGTATTTATTTTTTGCTGAGTATATTTTGGCACAACGCCGTTTATCATGCCAAAACTTTTTTTGTAAGAACTGAGTCAAACTAATAAACCTATTTCAGACGTTTGCTGCAAGACTTATTCGTTGCGTATGCATTCACGCCGGCCGGAACGTTCGCCCCGCAACTAGAATCATGGGATGTTAGCCTTATTTCCGTGCTGGCTGGTTGTTGCAATGGTTCGCTGTCCAGGATGGGCTCAAGAAAAGTTAATCTTGGTTGGGAGAAGGAAAATTCCAACGATTTATAAATGGTATAAGTACCAAACTTTGATGTATTTAAGGTCACTGAATTTTTGAAAAAGGAGGACAGGTTCAACGCTCCATAGAAATGCAAGGCGTTAAGGCTTACAAGGAGAGACCACGTACCTTGCTCCGTCTTTATCAATTAGGGCCTTAGTTAGGCTGTAATTAATTTATTTTCATGCGGTACATTTCACAAGTCATATATAAATTCAAAATATCTTCCGTTACCTGAATGATCAGCTGGGGTTGTGGTTGCGCGTACGACTCCCACCCTCAGGACCAGGCTTCAAGACTTCGTCATAGCAGTATATTTTGTTGCCTTCATTATGATCATACGGCGTCAAGTTTATGATTAATTTTAATTTCAGCAATCAGAGACATGAGACAATTTTTTATCACCATAATGGCGTTTAGGTATTTTAGCAGTGCCATTACAAACGCAGAGATGCGACGACTACAAGGGTTGGTGTGCGCTAAAATGTTAATTTTTTCTTCGCTTATACTGACCAACTTCCACATTAAAAATGAAAACCACTCTTGCAAGAACACATACCATTAAAGGCTCGCGGCAAGCAAAAATATGCGTAGAGACATAATTAATAAGAACACAAAACGAATATAAAATGCCATATATATCGAACACTTGTAATTCACATTACTCCAAAGGGAGTTTACTTACTCAGTACCAACCTCAGTAGCAGTGCTAAAAGATCCATTCCGAAATATAATATCAATAAACAAATAGGATGAAATAAAAGTTGATAACCCTGGACCGGGCGCGCTGGCGTATAAAATACGTCAATATTTGAAAACCATGGATTTCAACATTGTACGTACATTCTGGACTCGAATGGTCTCGTGTATTCCTGCAATGCACTTTGATTGCCTATATTGCGAGTTTTCAAAGTTCGAGGTATTGTAGCTAATTTTTTAGATCAGCAAGATGAACCCGTCACCAGTGGAGTATAAATCACGCCGCGCGACCTGCCGTGTACCTTTATATCAGTATCACCTATAAATGTACTAATTTCAACAAATAAAGATTAACTTTAACAAAAATCGTTTGTTATCATAAATGCACATATCATGGGCAAAGTATGCATTTTGCCCGGTCGTGTAAAATAACAGTCGCGCCATAATTCTTTAACCAAACTACTTTCAGTTTATACATTACATAGGTCTACGCGGAAGATGCTATATTTGGACTCAACACATTTTCTGATATAACTGAGGTACCTATTAAGTAAATTATTATAATATAAATATCAATTTGATCTTACAATACCTTTAAATGATCTTCAAAACAGAATATCACCGATAGGTAAGAGTAGGAGCAGCCTTGAACCATTTATTCCGTATTACCTGTGCTTAAGGCACGGGAATGAATATCTTCTCCAGGCTTTTGTTTCGACATCGAGATGAAATTTGGAACAAAAAATCATATATGATTCTTTTTTGAATTCATGTTTTCCGTACTAGCCGACATTTTTAGGAAGCAAACTCCACCGATTCCCGGAAACTCTCGCCGCGCTAAAGAAGGCGACGGAATACAGCGATAATCCACTGGTGACTACTGCCTTGTGACGTCACATCTCAATCAAGATGGAGGCACTGTGTTTCAGCGCAACATGAAATTTTTCGACTTTCAAAACGTTTTAAAGTGCATACCCCAGATGCAGAAAATAAAAGTGACTATACTAATGTTTCTTTTTTAGGCTAAACTTTCAAATTCAGCAATAAAAAAAATTAGTGCACTTCCCTATTGCTAATCTTCAACTAAAATTCGCTTTAACGAACTCTACGAATGACCAGATTGTTCAGCGAGTCCGTCAATATTACGCCTCTAATTCTCGTACACAAGGGCAAGAGATTTTTTTCCCACATCTTCATCAGTTCTGGACCTGAAAGGCCGCTCCGGGCGTTGAACGTCTTCTATCGACATGTTTCCACGCTTGTATTGCGAATACCACTCGCGCACTTGAGCCATTTTTAAAGCGTGTTCTTTATAAGCTGTAGACAACATAATAACCGTGTCCTACTCAATTTCACCGAGCAGAGAGCAAAATTTCAACGCAGCACGGTGTTCTCGAATATAAGCCATTTCAAAAATGGAAGAGGTCAACAAACTCTTCGAATGTAAACTGCCATAGGGGCTATATCCACGCGGTTTCGCATAATGACTCAGAAATGATGAAATAACACCCAACTAGTGGGAGAGGCCCAAAATGCAAGAGCAAGGCGTGGAGCGATTATCTCGTTATTTTTGGGTCCCCTTGGTATATACATGTACATACCCGTATATCATCCACAGAAAGACTATTCTCATTAACTATGAAAAAGTGATCAGCAACGGCAACGAAACGTCGGGCAAAAACCGAAAAAATACGCGAATTACACCCGAAAAACATAACCAACATGCGCTATCCATTCCCATAAACACATTCAGCGCGGAACACGTCAATTGACGTGGTCCCGTCCAAGCCGAGATACGGATCACGTCATTTGACGCGCTCTGCCGGTCGGGCCGGGAGCCCTTTCTCTGTCTCCGTACGTGAGTAATATCCACTTCTGAGTCTTCTGATCGTGTGCAAGGCCTTCATCAAGCTTCCCTCTTTCGACCCGTGTGCACCGTTTGTAAATAGCAGTATTTGAACGGAAGTCATGGCGCGAAAACCTCTCTCTGTTTTTCTTTCTTATTTTATCGGCCGATTCTAATGACTTTCATGAAAATCGGGCCTGCATTGGATGGGTTAATAATGAAAAATATGGCAAACAATGCTCATGGAAAAATTTCATCGGCTAGGCTACGTTCACATTGGATGGCAAGCACGACAGAGACCCTGTACGCATGCCCTTTGCTGCATGACCTGTTCTCTCCCTTTCAGTCGCACGCAAGTCGCGTTCCTTATGGCCTGTCGCGTGCACAGGTGTCGCGTGGAATTACCCTCACCCCCATCCTTTGATCTCGTACGGCGAGCTATACGCTTCGTGCATTTCTTTTTCTTGGGCCCAAGACAAGGCGGCCAGCATCCCAGGGAGTCTACGACATCTGGCGGCTGGGAAGAGAGAGAGAGAGGGGGTCACGGAGGGATTTATTAAAAAAAAAAAAGTTGACGTGCGACAGGCGTGCGTGCGATGTTGGAGTACGGAACGATTCGTGGGGAAGCGATCGGATAAGACTCAAGGAAGGAAGAAGACGAAAGGGTTGGAAGTTTTTTTTACATCGGTCGTGTTCCTCTCTTTTTCTCCCGGAACTTTGCAGAAACGGCGTGATGGCAATTCCCGGATGTCATCTGTTCTATGTTTCCATGCATGCGTGGTTGCGTGATGATGTCCGGTGCTTTTTGGCCCGCAAGAATTTACAAGGCATGCTTTGATACGCTCCAAAGTTTGAGTAAATGCCGTGGATGACGAGTAAAGTAATATAGTATTCCACCGATTTCGATAGGTTTGCATGGAGTATTTAAAGAAATATTCTGTTAGTCCTTTCATGAACTCGCATCTTCAATTCAGAATGAGGCCAATTCCTTTTTATTCTATCAAAAAACCCAATTCTCAAATGAATTTTCGCGAGTTCACTTCGTGAAATGGTGACATGAAAGAATGAAAAATTAAATTTATTATATTCCACAAAGTATTTTTTCCTATAAATATTGCTTGTATTTGACGGGAAGTCGAACTTGAATTCAACACTCTAACTGCTAACTCCCTTCAAGCGGAAAATGAGCTATGGTTTGAATTTCAAAATTTGAAATATCAACACAGAGGACATGCATACGTCAATGAGACAGAAGCAAAGCTCAGACAGAAAATCCAGAAGAATATTTCAGAAAATCAATTTACTACCTTTTTTGAATCATTTTATTTCAGAGATAGTTTTAAGACAGCAGAGGTTTCTGTGGAGTCCTTCCTCTTGAAGGCCTCACTCCCTCCATCCTATCAATCATGATTCGCGATTCGTCAAAAACTGCTACGGGCATAGAGAAACACAGTTACACATATGGGTTGGGAGCCGCTAGAAACTCGGAGGCTGCACGCTAGGCTTAGATTGCTTGAGTAATTGAGAATAGATATCTTTAAGAGTGACACGGAGATAATAATATTAGAACCCCACTTCATTTCCAGGTACGGCAATAACGATAAAATAATAGAGAGATATTTAGGCGAATGGATTGGTGCGGGAATTCGTTATTTTCCCCGAACGACAAAGGACTTTAATAAATGGTATGCGTAATTTCGTTAGAACATCTCCTTCTTATATGAATACGGCGGGTATCCTGACATCCCCCGCAAAACGTCAATGGAAGCAGCTTGCGGGGTAGTATGTAGATGTAGATAACCACCGTAAAACTTTTACTAACAAAACGACCTATTACATGTGCACAGTAGTGTCTTTCTTTATTAAAGCTTTCGCCAAAAACCGCCGTTTTTGAGTCTAGAAAATCCCAAATATCCTATTACCCAGAACCCATTTCGGCAGGGGGAATTCCTCAGACCCCCCTTCCCCCATTTCGTCCAAATTTAGATCTAATTCTGGTATCTGGCGTATCACTGTAGGTTTTACAATAAGTAGTATAGCTTTCCTTTCCTTTGTTTGCGTTTGGCGCAATATATTGAAAATAGAAATAAAGCGCAAAAAATGAAAATCATATGAACAAAATGAATTTAAAAAATAAATTATGATTGTGGAGAGAAGAAGGAACCGCATGGCAAGTTGACTCGAGGCGCGTCATAAGACGGTATTTTTAAACTATTAAAATAAAAATATTAATATTCCAACGTACCTGAATCTGTATCCGAACTCTCATTGTACAGTATATCGATGTATGAACCACTGTTCTTGTTTAGCCAAGCACTCAAGTGTTTTGAGATAATAGGTATTATTAGCAGAAAATAATTTTTTATCCTTCTCATTTCTTTTCTGCGAAACTTTTGTAAATATGTTTCATATTAACACTTCAATGAGGATGAAACTTACTCGCTAACCAAACCAACTAGGATTTCGCGGTCTGCGTGAGGAAATATATAGATTATTTGTGCTGTGCGCGCGCAACTTCCCCCCTCCAATAACGCCTACTTCCCGCCCTAGGCACTGACAACGAGTCCCACGGTAATTCATACCCCTTAGTCAAATACTCAGACAATTGAGATGTGACACTTTGACCAAACATTGTAATCTGATATTTTTCTCGATGAATGAATAGGGGTATCGACTAACCAAAAAACACCTGCGGGTATATCGGGTTTCGCTACGGAACTGGATACTTGGGAAGAGCGGGGTCGCACCTGCGGTTGCCACCATGGTCTCATCACAAGAGGAAGATTCACACGAACTCATCGTCGTAATTGGCCCAAGCGTGGAAAAGGAGTGATAGAGAAGAGACGCGATCAGCGCCCCAGCGCATGCTGCCGGCCGCTTCATGATATACGCGAGCGTTGTTGGGGCCTCCGAAGCTCGGATCCCACAATGTCCGCTGGATGGCAGTTCTCTACACTGCTCCCTCATAAGGTTACGAGGGTTATGAACTATGTAATGTATTATTGACAATCCAGAGGACTTTGAGGGCCCCCTGTGCTCGGGACCTTCGGCGATCGCCAACCAGCCGACCTGGCCAACCGCACCTGTGCCTAGCCCTTTTAGTGCCAACCGATTTTCTAGGTACTATGCCAAAAGTGCCAAGGCATTTTTGCTGATTTTGCAGTGGGTTAGGGAAAAAAATACGGTCTCAAACACAAGTAAAGGTATATGTTCAAAAACTTTAGGAAATCTTTATTATATGTGGTTTCACCTTTTTATTATATTATTTGACGAATTTTTGGTAATATGAGTTAATTTTTACAATTCGAAGAAAATAGTTAATGTTAAAAGTAAAATGAATATTGACAATTGTAAGATTAGTTGATTATCAGTATTTAAGAGTGACATAGCATGAAGAGCGCGATAGCGCTCCTGGCACTTTTCGTGAGAAGTAGGAGGAGCGCAATAGCGCTCCCCGGCAGTCTAAGGGATAGTATAGGTACTTACGTAATTCAAGGTATGAGAACATGTGTGAGAGCTCCGGAAGCTCCGGAGCTTTGGGGAATGAAGGTCCACTAAAGCCTGTGAGATCTATCATTTTCATTAATCATACGGATAAAAAATGTATACTTTCTTGTCATGAGCAACTGCAATAATGAGCAACTAAAGTTAGCATTTCTATAGAAGCTATTATAATATGTACTTACTTCTGTTTGGAATTTTTCTTCCTTAGAGTAATGCCAAGTTTTTGCAATTTTCTTGTACTTCACATGTTGTTATTGGTAAATCACAGGAAGTGATGATGATTTGCCTGATAATTAGTGAGCGTTGAGTACTTACCTTATTTTAAACTGGGGAGCTGATTTTTTATTTCCAAGAAGATAGCCGGCAGCTTTCTTTAAGTTTATTATGTTTTATGTATTATGTTTTCACCCACGATATCTATAGATATGCTTTCGTGTTAACTTTCCTAATTTTTGAATCTGAATAAGGTTAATGACATCGCCTTATTTCCTGTGCTACGTCTATTTGCAAAGCATATATGATCTCTATGAATATTTTTGTCAGCTATAAAACTTTTTTAATAACTTTTCACTCCACTCAACTGAATTTTTTCAGAGGGACATTTCTTGTTTCCTAACATATCCCTGAGTAGGTTGGTACTTAGTTTTCTGACTATAAATACAGGCATAAAATCATTACTGGCTTGACGTAGTGGAAACACGATACATCCACGATAATTTATGAACATAAAATAGTAATATCCGCTCAACAATCGATTGCTCCACTACCAACCATATTTTCGAAACTTCTAGGTCATTCTCAAGGATTCTTTCCTTTGAGAATGACCTAAAAGGGTCGAAACAATGGTCAGTAGCAATGTTATGTATAAAAGAGTGGAAATTACTTTTGAAGTTCTATATTTAGTGATAGATATAACTACTCGGATACTTTACAAATCTGTTTTGAAATATCGTACTTAGGCACAATAAGCTTAATATATACTGAGTAATGACAATGATTCAACTTGAAAAAACATAAGGTATTTCACGAGAAATAAGAGCAGCAATATATTGAAAATAAAACAGAAAACTGGAGAGGACAGCATCAAAATTGAGGACATAATCCTCCAAATTCCCAGGTTTGGCTCATCTAGCTCTTTTACGCATACTTTACTTCTACAGTTGGCCTCAAAAATAAAAAAATGAAGACATAATAGAACCCACGTGCACAGGAAGTTACCTGCAGCGATTTTTCACCGGGTCCGTTTACTATGCGATACAAAAAAAAAGGAAAACCAACAAGTGAATCGAGGAAAGAAGGCAGTGTGACTTTTAATGGAAGGAAAATTAGGATGAAGGTAGTGTAGATAGGAAATATAGTACGAGACGGGCTGAAGAAGAGGATGAACGTAGTGATACGGCTTTCAAAATGAAATCAGAGGATAGTGGCGGACGGTCCCTTGAAGCGAAGAATTTAAAAAAAATAAAACTTTAGGGACCTACCCGACCCCACTTCCGCCTCACGAGTTCCGCAACAGGTGGCACTGCTAGCGATAGCGACGTGAAAGGAGGGGAAGGAATAAGGAGGAGGGGGTTGGAGGAGAGGTTGTCGAATAAAACGTACCCTGACGAGCGAAAACTTTCCCAGCCTAACATCCGAGGACCCTGGCCCGTATCCTTTACCTCAGCGGCAATTAGAAACCCTTCACGCGCGTTTAATTTCCCGTACGTAAGAAATCAAGGCGAAACAGGGTGAGAGAATGGCGACCTGTAGTTGAAAACATTCGAAGATGACCTGGCCTGCTCATCAACCGATAAATGAATTCCAAATGAAATCTATGAATTCAGATTGCTGACTGCTTCCTTGAGCGATTAATTCTGTAAGATGATTTTGGAATTATTAGTGGTGTTTTAAAATAAATTACCTAATTTTCTAAGTATTTAATCTAATGATAAAGATGGCCCATTAATGAGCTTAAGTGAAGATACCCGAAGACAGGCAAAAACTGTTTAGAAACTACTGGGTATTTCAAAATGAGTTTCTGGGTTTCACCGCTTTATAATATTATTTAACTAAAATTGCAGCTTAAATAATGCATCAAATGATAGAGAAACTCAAAAAGTTAAACATTAAGCCTTGCAAGTGTTAAATGTGAGCACTAATCGTTACACGACAAACGTTTAAATGGAACAAATAAATATGATAAAGTTGAGCTGTAAAATGGGCTTACTTAACTGGAAATGTCCGAAGACAGGGGCAAATACGAATGTCAATCACTGTTTTGTAACCATTTTTCCATTTCTTGAGCTCGAAGTGCTTCTCCATATCTGTAAATATTGTAAATATTGTAAAATGTACGTACATAAATAGGTGTAGTAGATTCAGTTACTCTTTGATTTCACTGTAGCTATGTCTCAGTGATTGCAATTAAATACAAATAACATCAAAAATTAAAGAGGCGCCATAGCATTTACTAAAGCATTTTTTCGAAGTACCATCATGCCAACTAAGTCTGGCGTAAGTATATTATTCATTGTTCGCACGAGTTGAATATCTCGGGCCTAGGGCACTGCTTATATTAATTAAAGCGTTTTTTCCAACCGATCACGATATTTAAATAATTTTGATCGATCAATTAAAAGTATTGACTGCTTGTTTGAGCAAGAAATTCTGTTAAATTATATTGGAACTGTCAGCAGTGTTTAAAAACGCCCAATATTCGTTGTATTTAATCTAATAATTTTCTTGTTTCTATATTATCCATTACCTAGGCTCTTATTTGCTGTTTGCCAATGTTTCCCTCTTACGCATGTGGACAATGAGTGTCCAAATTTTTGGATCGTTTGCAACGCATTGCAGTCAACTTCCTCCCACTGACGCGATTTTGTGGCCATCATTTCTCAGCCCTTCCACGGCGGGCATCAATCAATTTTTTTGCCGCATGATACTTAAAAGTGTCACTTCATGAAGGGTAAGGTTGTCCTGAGAGGTTTAAGCGTAATGAAACACATAAATACTTCCATTAACGTTTCATAAAAGGACATATCCCCTATCAAAGACTGTCTGAAGGAGAAAAATTTTACTGATTCTGAATTTTTTTGTTACACAATAGTCACTAGCTATTTCCCAACCGTAAGAATTTTTTTATAAGAATAACGTTTACGATATTGATGGTTACATTTAATATAAAGATTTATTTGCCATTCAAAAATTAAGATAATGGAAAAATAACCTTTATCTCCAAAAGTTAGTTTTCTTCCTTATAACTGCTATTTCTGTATTAGGATTCCTAAAAACTTGAGAATTCTCCGAGTTAAGTGGAAAACTATCGATGAAATGAGGCTGAAATTCTTAGACGCGATTCGGCATATCCTAATCTGGTGAAACTTTTGAAATTGAAACTACTCCAAAAACTTGCTCGCACTTACTACATTAAAAAATCACTACATATTTGGGCCATCTTTATCATACCCTCACAGGTAATAGTGAACTTAGTAATAGTGAATATGGTTTTTAGATTACTTACTCTAGTTTAAGTGATGGTCTGAATCACAAGTGGACGGGAGAAATTGGAAAGAAAGGCTTCGTATGAGATGCATATGACAGTTGTTGAAGAATATAAATTAAAAAATAACCTACATAATACCCTGCGAGCCAACTCTAGGGTAGTTTGGCAGGGGGTGAGTAATCACCAGCATGCAGCATGCAAGAGGATTCCCGCATGCACATAACTCGTTCATAAAAATGTTGCGTATGCAAAAAAATTATGCTTCTACATTCACGCAAAGGCAAAACTTGCTAAGTACTCATGAAGGGTACTACAATTACTTAGTTGGTTGATAAAGCACTCATCTGCCTATGAGGCTTGACCATGAAAAAATGCTGTTAGAAATGCAAGGAAATTTCAGAAATGTGCATCAAGGAATAAGTTAATAAGCTGAAGTCTGCATACTAAATATTTAAGTTAGTGGGAAAATAAATAGTCACTAACAGCATAAAACTTTAACTGATGGTAGAATTCAAGGGACGACTACCTATAACCAATCTCAGCATTGTTTACCAAATGTTTATTATGAGATACCGGACTTCCTTCCCGATCGAATCGACGCCGTGATTTTTTTAGAGGAATCCAATCGCTGCCGGAAGAAAATGTTTGGCTGATCGTTTCGAATTATATGCGTGCACGTAACAATGTTTTTTTCTTTCTTCCTGTGTTACTGAATCTTGCAATGCACCTCTTTGGCTGCGCAAGGAATTTTCCCTTTCCTGGTCTGAGGAAATTATGATGTACTTGAGGGGAGGGAGGGTTTTACGGTTAGGAGAAGATTGGGTGTATTGAATGGTTGCCTTCCAGGATGCCCTATGGAGGGTCGAGGGGTATTTAGTTTCTTGGGGATCCAAGGAGGAAGTGCTATGGGAAAGCGAGAGTGCTTCCAGGGTAAGCGCGAATAAAAAATTGATTTAAAGGAATCCGAGAGGACGAGAGACTGGCCATGTTATGGATCCGTTTCACTTGCACTTGTACATCTCGTTTGTATCCTAGAGTTTCGTTGTATCCTGTGAAGAAGTGCTTCTAAAGAGGTGCTTCTTCTTCTTTTTATCACCTTCCCTCAACTGATCATTCTTGGTAATCAATTAGTTTCTTTTTTTCGAACGAATAGCTTATACTTGGTTTTCCAAAGAGTTTTAAATCATCACCATAAGATATACTTTAGAACAAATAATTCAGAATGTTGTTTTTTCCACGATCAATAACAGACCATAACGGCAGAGTTAGAACTCAAAAATAGATTAGATGACTTTTAATGTAGGTAGCGTAATAACTTGTGTATAACTCACGAGTAATGTGTGTTTCTGAATTATTTCTAACAGCACGTTTTGTGTGCTCTAGGTTTATCGGTAGATTGTCTTCATGAGTATTTGGCAAGTTAAGCCTGAATCACACGACCACTTTTTTCGTCGCGAAAGTGATCGCTATCGCGATCACTAGAGTGATAACTCGCAAAATGAACGTCGCGGGCATTTGTTTTTCGCGATCGCGATGGGGATTCCCATCGCTATTTTTCATCACTCGTCCGGTCGCTTTTTCCGTCGCTAAAACCGTCCCTAGATCCCCATATCAGCCAATCAGAACGCATTCCCGTATGGTGTGATTGCAGCGCAGTGTTTGAAAATTGTGGGAACGACATAGATAAACAAACACGCTATATATTTTCGTGATGCGGGTCCTGTGACAACGAGCTGTGATATCGGAAATGATGCGAAAAGCGACGGCGGGAGTGACCGTGTGATTCAGAAAAATGATCACTAGAGCGATCGCTTTTCGCGACGGGAAAAGTGATCGCGAAAATGATCACTTTCGCGACGAAAAAAAATGATCCTGTGATTCAGGCTTTATGCCTTTGCATGAATGCGGGAGTATAATTTGCTTAAATGCGCAACGTTTTTTGGGTCGTGTGATGTGGGATTCCTATTGCATGCTGCTGATTGATCACCCCCTACCAATCACCCTGGACGTGGCTCGAAGGGCATTATGCAGATATAGATGTAGATGAGAGTGACCGTGATATGGATCCGCTTTTCTTGCACTTGTGCACTTCGTTTGTATCCTTGATTTTCTTTGTATATTGTGAAGAAGTGCTTCTAATGAGGATATATCACCTCCCCTCAACTGATCATTTTTGGTGATGAATTAGTTTCTTTTTTTGAACGAATAACTTAAACTTGGTTTTTCCACAGAATTTTTGCTAAATCGCGAACATGAGTCAATAAAATATTCGGTAAAAAATAAAGTTTAAGACTTAAGTACGTTCCCTTTTCTCTCCCCCCCCCCCTCCTACGCGAAGTGCAACAATGTAGCGCTCTACAGACATCTCCTCTCCACCCCTTTCCCCTCCCCACCCCTTCCACTCTTTGCCCCCCCCCCCCTTTTTGGTTTATAACCCACAGCAACGCTACTTGTACTGCTAGTCCTATGAATATGATACAGTGTATCGAAACTAGTCAGGAAAATAAAGTTCCAAATCGTAGAAACAGCAAAGTTTTTCATTCACAAATCAGTTTAAGATATTCATTCAAAATATCTAGCAAATTCCACAGAGTATCGCGGTAATCCACCAACTTTAAGGAATATGTTCCTGTTTAAACTTAAGATTTTACTGAAAGAGTTACTAAGACTAAGACTTTACCTGATGAGATTTAAGTTCATTAACACTCTTTTTCTTTTAAAACTTAAAATCAAGGAAATTTTACTTCATGAAATGAATTGCAAAATTTTTGATTGCATTAATGACAGCATTTAATAATGTTATTGTGTGTTCTGTGCTACTAATTTTTCAACTCTGCAATAAATTGTTGACATATCTTACAACACATACTTAACCGCTGGACCAATAAAATTATTATTTGTATTGGCTCTTGAAACTTTAGATTTACATGGAGTGGACCTTTTTCTATGTTTTCCGGTGAAATTTTTTAAATATTACCCAATTACTTTTTTAACACATTAATTTTGATCGGGAACTGCTCCAAATTGTTACTGGGGCACGATATAAGCAATCATTCATTAAATACTAATCGGCAATTTTCGTAAATCACTGAAATTTTTCATGCCAATGATAATGTTGTTAAATATTTTTATTTACGTGAAGCGAAATTATCTGATTCAAAACGATATGTAATTTTCTATCATTCAGTGGCGTAACTAAGGGGGGGGGGTATCGATCCCCCCCAAAGCTTCAGAGAAATAAAAAAAATATTTACAATTATTGCCTAATTTTTAAATTTAATAAGTGCATCTGCTTTAAGTTAAATTTTAAGGGACAAAATGATAGAAAATGTATTTCCAGGCATGTAATTTTCCAAAATTTTCTCGAAAGTTCCGTAACCTTGGGGGGAGGAGGGGATAGGATCACCCTCCCAGGATCCTCCATCACCCGCCCCCAAAGCATATTCCTAGTTACGCCACTGCTATCATTAATTCCATATTCATGATTGTGGGAATACGTATTCAATTCCAAAATATTAGCAGGTGATTAATTTTGCATCAAGCATTACCTACAATAGCAATATTGGATACATAATCAATATCAAGAGAACGCGGAGACGATATCTTTGTTTCAATATCAATCCTCAGGATAAATACGTTACCAAAAGTCAAATCCGCGATCACATGGGCCACCAAAACCATCAGGGAACAAGTTAAAAAAATCGGACACATAATGCACGCATGAAGGGGCTGTCCTTTCTTGAGCACGACTGGTAACATTTCTCCTTCGAGGAATGCGAGTTTCGCAATCCAGATTCGCTCATCTTCCTGCGTAACTTGCCCCTTTACCTCCGTGTTATTCCGGAACGCCTGACGCATTGAACGACGCACGACTGCATGTTTACGATACAAGTTTTTTTTCCTCCTTGTCTCACCGTGGGGAAGCAAAGTGTGTATGTCGCTGCATTGTCGGGGCGCGTGGGAAGAAAAGATAGGGAAGCATAATGTGGAGTATTTAGGGGAAGGGGAATCCAGAGACACGCTTGGGTGGGTGTCGTCCCCCTCGCTGGATCGTCCTTGTAGGCGAAGTCGGGGGCAGGTGGCAGGCGCGCCTGGGAAAGGAAGTTAGTAGCCCGAGTGGGGGGAGAGAGAGAAAAGTAAGATATTAGCCTTCGGAGGTGAGGTGGATAGGGGAATGGGTTGGAGGGGTGGAGAGTGAAGATATGTTGATTCTATTCCCGAGATTGGTCGACCAGCGCCTCTCGGTTGGGTGGCTTTGATGTACTCCAATGTTTTTGTGAGAAAAAATAGGTTAGTTTCCTTCATCAAAGAAAACGAAAGGCATTGATTGCGATTCGTTACCCACCATTAGTGTACTCATAATATAAAAATTATTTTGTTTTAAAAATCCCAGTTTAGACGAATGTAAACGGCCAATTTTAACCTCATTTGAAGAAGGCCAGATTGGCGCCCATGCGATGCCACTCCACGTGACGTCACATGGGCCTAGATGCACAGGGACCGTCACAGGGACCGAGTAGTCAGGAGTTTTACATCGTGTGAGATTACCAATGCATGCAGTGGCGCAGCGAGGGGGGGGTTTAAGGGGATAAAACCCCCCAGAGCTCGGAGGAATTTTTAAGTTTATTCCATTTTACTTAATTGGATAAGTATTACTTGTAAAATAGTGTTAGGATTAATCAAATATCCCTCAGAAAGAAGTAAAACTCGCCATTTTGGACCATTATTCTCAAATTTTTCTGGAGGAGGGCTCCCGCAACTCCTGCCTACCCTTGTGGGTATGCAATACCCCCACACCCGTAAGTATTAGTTACCCTAAAACCCCACCTAGCCTTAATTCCTAGCTGCGCCCCTGAATGCATGCATCTGGCACAGAGCTCAGTGAAATATCTCTTAATAATCACTTACTTATTAAAATTGCCTATGGTCGGAAAGTTTCCTTCGTTTGATAGGGTATTAATAATCTTTATTTAAGCCAAGCGCTTCCTGCTAGCTGGGTACTCCGCTATCATTCATACTGAGCCGTCGCGTTTTCGCGTGCTTGAAATTTTTCATTTTTCATTTAATCACGAAAAATAGATATCGTCATTTAAAAATCTAACAGCGTGAAATACGTAATCTTGGAGTAATAATCTTTCGATCTAGGCAAAAAAAAAGGAATAGGAAACCACCCTATTGTAAAAAGAATTCTCAGTAAATGCCGTAGATTGGAGAAAGAGATAAGCTACCTGACTTTGGTTAGGCCTCACGTAGAATATGCTCCTAGCGTGTGGGACCCTTATGAAGTAGGACTGATAGCTGACATAAATGGTGAAGAGTGCAAGGCGTCCAGATTCGTGATGGGTTGCTACGATAAATAGTGCAGCGTTTCCAATATGCTAAGCGAGTTCGGATGGGAATATTTACAGGAGCGTAGATCGAAGTATTGGCTAAATTTACTTAGTAAATTCGGAGAAGATATTTCTCTGACGTCGCGAAACATATCTTACGTTTACCGTCGTACTATAGCAGACGTGATCGCGAGAAAAAAATGAAAGAAATAGATTTCAAAACAGAGTGATCGAAAATGTCATTCTTTTCTTGTAGGTACTATTTAAGATAACAACGGTGTCTCAATTAAAATAATTAGTGGCATCACTCACTAGGACGAGACAAGGTTTTTTCCCTCCATTGTTCTAGGCTTGGATGGATTTACTAGAGGAATTACTAACCATTGGCAAGTTTTGTCTTTTCATGAATACGCACGTATATTTTTCTATTATGAGCAATATTTCTATGATATTGCGATGTGCATGTGGAGGCTCTCTTGCATGCTACATGTTGGTGATTGATCATCCCCTGCCGAACACCTTAGAGGTGGTTCCAAGAGTATTATGTAGATGTATATAGATCAATGAAATACAATCGGTGAAGGACCCCATTTAATGAAATTATCTTAAAAATGACGTTAGCTGCGTCTCGCGAACCTTCTTAAACCCAACCCTAAAAACTCACGTACATAATGATGATATGAACTCGACCATTTCCGAATTTTCGAATGGTACGAGAAGATAAATTGAAGATGTATCGAATTATTTTTCTCTTTGTTTGTAAAATATTACCAATCACAACTTTTTCGCTCGTTGATAACCAGAGATTACAATTTTTATTTGTAACGTACCACCCAACCCATTACCATTAGGGCAACATTATTAGGTGGAAATAGTAACGCGGATTCATAGCATTAATATAATTCGCAATGTTTAATGAAATATTTGACGTAATTTTGCATAGAAGATTTTAGCTGGTATTTCGTTTTTTTCACGATTGTGAAGTGCCGTCATAACCATAGTTTCCAACAACCAATTAGCTGGAGGAAGAGTTCTCGGATTTCCAGCCGGGTCCAAGGCTTTTTCACCACCGACGTTTCGAGGGCTATGAGGGTGATGATTTCACCCTGAAGACGATGGCAGACTTAGCCCTCGAAAGTCGGTGCTGAAAAACCCTTGGACCCGGCTGAAAACCCGAGAACTCTTCCTCTAGTCTATACGCCGGGAAAACCTTAGACCCTTCAAAAAATTAGTTTTTTTACACTATTTCCCAATATTTATGTTTCTTCAGTGAAATTTTATTATTTTTACCGAAACATTTTACCTTTCATTGGGAGAGGTAATTTTAGATTTGAAGGTTAAATGGAATGGTGACTTCGATGATGAAAAAAAGGAATGTTGTTCGCTGGGCTCATCTCAAAGCCTACGTTGCGTTGGCTTCCCGAGCAGAAGGCCGAGTGGAGATGGGTGGTTAAGATGGAACGACTGTGATTTGTTGGAGGGCTTAAGGAGACGGACGAGCGGGCGTATAGTGTGCGTAAGGCCCCCGAGAAGAAGTAATGTTTGGCGCGCGCTGTCTGCTTCTCCTCTCCCGCCCTCCGTGATCGCATAATTTGTGGTCCGAGGTGGTGGTAGGTGGCTGAAGGATATCCCATCCCACGGCAAGTAGCCGTCACTCAGCCAAATAGGGTGGTTTCTTATTATTTTTTTGCCTAAATCGAAAGATTATTACTCCTGGAGTACGCATTTCACGCTTTTAGATTTTTAAATGACGGAATCTATTTTCCGCGATTAAATGAAAAGTGAAAAATTTCAAGCGCGCGAAAACGCGACGGCTAAGTATGAATGCTGGGAAAATCCCGTGTTACGTCATTCTGGTTCCCGCTGTCGCCGTGTGAGGTGACCTTGGGGCGAGGATATGAGCGCCGCTGCGATGCAGGCTGCTGGCAAGTAGCAAGGTATCCTGCTAGCAGGTAGCGCTTGGCTTACATAAGGATTATTACTACCCAATGAATTGAAGGAAACTTTCCGACCATAGGCAATTTTAATAAGTGATTATTAAGAGATGTTTCCCTGAGCTCTGTGCCTCATACATGCAATGGTAATCTCAGGCGATGTAAAACTCCTGACTACTCGTTTAGAATCTAGATCCCTGTGACGTCACGTGGAGTGGCATCGCATGAGTGCCAATCTGGCCTTTTTCAAATTAGGTTAAAATTGACCATTACCTGGGATTTAAAACTGGGATTTTTAAAACCAAATACTTTGTATATTATGAATACACTAATGGCGGGTAACGGATCGCAATCAATGGCTTTCGTTTTCTTTGAACAAGGAAACTACCCTAGTCTCTCCGGTGCGCTCCACGCAGCATCCGTAGACAGATGTGAGAGGGGTGATGACGGAAACCTTTAAGAATTACAACGCACTAGGCCACATATATGTAATGTTCTCATTTCGAAACACTTTCCTTATCCGTGCATTATTAATTTTAGCAATTTTTGCCATAAATTTTATGGAAATTCAAATTGAAGATGCTCCTGCTCATTCAGTTCTGAAAAGTCACCAAAAATATCAAATTCGTGTATTTCGATGCTAATATATTTTTTCAGCTCACACTTTTTCCAGCCATTTGAGCCGTTCGTAGCGTCATTTTTATGTAAATATATTAATTTGACTAAAATTCCTGTATATTGCTCCAAAGGTATTGCGGTTACATTCTTAAGATTAATTTTTGTCGCCATTTTTATAGTACAATGAACATTAGATCCGTTTTTGCCAAATGGCATTGCGACTGTAAACAAGATTTTCGCTATAACTTAATGGATATGTTGTGGCTTATATTAATGCTAATTTTTTTAATGAAATTTCCCAAAATCACATACCGGAGTCTTTTTTTTTGTAGCCATTGGTCGATGAAGCAAGTAAAAAGAATATATTTTGAAATTTTCATGAAAATTACGTAAATGTAGGTACTGTTTCTCGTACCAATCTCCTTCGTATGTCATTTTGTGAAGGCAAATACTCTTTTTTTATGCTCCAATATATATCCTAGCTGTATCCAATTAACAATAATAATAACAACTTAAGTAATATCTGTAGGACACAAGCATTTTGTGGATTTTAATTAAAGAGTTAAGTATAATGAGAAATATATCAATCTCTTTATACTTATTTTTTCCTTATGGGACCTTTAATGTTTATTTCATATTGCAAGTTGACTAACTTGTATTTCGTAAAAATTTCGTAAAAACTTTGTGGAAGCTTATGGATTGCCCACCCTGCCAAGCGTAAATGAAAATGTGCTCATATTTTCTCATCCACTTGTTCCCTTAAAAATATGCCATACATCTCCTGTGAAAGACTTTTCACTAAGGCCGGTACAATTGGAAAGCTTCTCCATCATCAAGAAAACAACGCAATTAGTTTACCTCTATTAAACATTTTAGTGAAGCCGAATGTGAACCAATACTTCAGTGTGCGTGCATTTTTAATTTTTTTACTACTAATAATTCGATCATGTATGCTGATTTGTTTTTTTTTTTTTTTAGGTTTTTTGGAATTCTTTCGGCATATCAAATTTGTATTTTGACCATTTTTCAAATTCATAATAAACTTCTTTTTGTACAAACTGTATTTTTATAAAGAACCGTCGTTTTTTTCGATTAATCGATCATTCGGTTCAAGTTTTGATTAATCGATCTTTCGATTCAAATTTCGATTTTCGTTGAAAAGTCGAACTTTTCGTTTATTTCGATTGCAAAATCGATTTTGACCGACATTTTTCCATCGCTATGCTTACCCTGCTCAGCGTAAATGGAGATGTGCCCATATTTTCGCAACCACATGCTCCCTTCAAAATAACACCAGCGGAAGACGGTTGGCCTCCACTGCTCCCGGAAAAACATGCCCCGAATGCGAAAAAACTATCTCGTTGCGGTAAAAAATCACCGTGGTAACAAGCCACACTCTTTCCACTTCCGAACCCCACCCCTTGAGCATACACTCTCGAGGACCAAAACGAAGTATAAAATCAACAAGAAAAAAGAAATGCTAAAATAAAACAAGCGAGCGAGCACCGTTGCTAGACGATGGTGGTAGTTGCATACAAGCTTATGGTGACATCATCCCGCAGCATGTGTTTGAGTTAGAAAATAACGACCACGTTCTCCTGGAGGAAACAGCAGGACAGAAATTGACTCGATGGATACACCGAGGAGAAGATGAAGAAAATATTAAAGTTCGTAAATAAAACAAATGAGGAAAAGGTTGCGAGAGTGAAGTAGCTCCACGCCGGTTGTACATCAGGAGTTTTAAATTACCTCGAATTACTGCGCGCACTCAGGAGAGGTGGGGGCAGTATCCTTTAGCATATGTGCTCTTGCGGCTTCTGAATTATTCAGCGTGGAAAATATTACGGGGAGCTCGTTGCGTCTTGACACGGGCAAGTCGTTTGCTTTCGACGGACTCGGATGTGTTCGGGGGGGGAGGGAAAAACACCCCCGGGGGGAGGGTGGTGATGTCCCCCATCGGTCAGGCCCTAATCTCCGATGCACCTCAGCCATCTGGGAGGCGGTTGAACGAGAAGAGGATTCAAACTTCTTGCGTGGAGTAATCAGTGGTTGGAAAACTGATGTGTTATTGTTGTTAAAGCCCTATAACTGGCCCTTATGAGACCTTATGAGCCCTTATTTTTGTAAATAGTGATAATAAGGAAAATATTATTCCATTCCTTACAAATTATGCAACATAAATAAATATAAAAAGAAGGAATACTTTCTGGTATAAAATATTCATGTATCTCTAAGTGAAAACATGTGGTCTCTGATTAGAAAACCGTTGTATTAAGGTGTTTTAAACGTAATTTCCGGCCTCTATGAGCCCTTATTTTTTTAAATAGTGACAATAGTAAAAATATTATTCCACTCCCTTCAAACTAAAATACATAAAGATACATAAAAGCATTGAATACTTTCTGGTACAATAAATAATATACCTCTAGGAAGAAAATGGGTTTTTGGGTTTACCATGTTGCAATCACTTAGCATAAAAAAGCATAGACTTGAAATATGAAAATACTCAAATGCATTTTACTGCATTTATAAATTTTAATAATTTTTAATTTTAATTAAAAATATAAAAAAATGTGCATATTCCATATTTTTAGCAATTCATTATAAGATTTGGTGCTCTTACCACAACGATACTAACATCTTTCAGCTTTACATGTTTAAAATAAATATACAATTACTTACAGTTAGAAACAAAAAATCTACAGCAATTTAAAGTTAGCACGATTCGCACACAAAATTTAAAAAATATATAGTTAATGAAACATTAGTAAAATTTGGAACCCAATGATTTTGTTGGTGTGGAAGCCCTGACGCTTTATTTCGTGTTTTCGTCTCCTATGAAAATGATTTTACTTAAAACTGGTCCAGGTCCACAGTGTCAAAAAATAGTGCAAATTAACGCTCTTTACTTATAAATTTGATCGCTAAGGTTCTCTGATTTTATTGGAATCCGTTTCATTCTTATTTTACGCATTATATGTTATTTAGAAGACGGTATGTACGTGCACGATTTCATTTTTATTGTTTTATGTTCACATGAGACTGCATGATAAAACCACCTTGAAATTCTATGCGACGAACTCGGTGATTCAGAATTTATTTCGCTTTTATCCTGGAATGTCTCAAAACAAACATGAGTGCAAGATTTTATACCAGGCCGTAAATTATCAAGAAAGCGTTTCATCCAAGGGAAGTATTTTTTCAAAGTTTTCAAATCTGTACAATTCGCTCTTAAAAACAGCTTCTCATGGGGTTGTACGAATTTTAGACGCATTTCTTCATTTGTACATTCCAGTACACACAATGAAATAATCAAAATACCAGCAAGTTTGATAGATATCCATTGCAATATTAGGGCATAGCTCAAGTCTTGTGCTTTAAGTTTCTTTAAAATTCATTTGTAAAGTTCACAGTCTGCAAGGTGAAAGCAGGCTAAAGTGGAACCAGTAGGTACATGCTGTACTTTGAAGTACTTTTTAGGTGGGGTTAAAATAATTTAAATGAATGGGGAAACTAACAGGCTAGCATGCGAAAAAATTTGTAAACCCACAGCGGAGCCATACTTACGAAATCCTTTGGCTTAGTAAAATATTTTACTTCGAAATGGTAATATTTGTTTTTACCTATTTCTACCTCATTTTCTGACTTCTGTAATCAATGAAATTTTTGTATCCCACAAAGTATTTGAGTATTTAGTTTTCAAATTACTTTCTGATTCTTCTCCAATTGATGCGTTTTATAAGTGGTCAAAAGGAGACATCGACCTCAGCAACGGATTAATTATTATAAATAAAGATTTAAGCTCGAATTTCGATTAAAATTTTTCTTACTGATATGAATGGTTTTTGTCATTCTTTACTTGTGCATTAAAATTTTTCACCGTGGTAGTTTTCTCATAGTGATCAAGTTAATACTTTCTTGCAACTCATAGCATCCGTATTCTTTCGTAGCATTGTGTACATTGGTGAGTGGACAAATAAATTTTGCTTCTGCTATTTGTTTTTATATAGTGCCTTCTTCGTGTCTGTATGAGAATCGATAGCAGCTAGATGAGTGGTTCCGAGTATGACAAAAAGAGTTATTCAAGCAAGCCTTATCGGCGTATGGTGCTAAGTATATATAATCGCAAAAACTGATAGAACAATAAAAATGTTGATTTTATACCCTCTCCAAAATGTTTTTTTTTTTTTATTTCAAATTATTAATTTATTTAGCCCCGGAACTGGCGCAGATTCCTAGAAAAGTTAGGTGCGTGAAGAATTTCTCCCCACCGTTTAATACGTGTGTAGTCCAATTGCTTGTTTTTTTCAACCGTGCGGACTTGAATTCCTTACGATCAGATGGGAAATAAATTGGTTGAGATTTGGAGCGAAAATTAATGGTAAGAATGATGTTTACACGAAAATCGCCTCTGATAACATGCGGAGCACATTCTGCCGCAAAGGCCGAGGATTTTATACTTACCAACTGAAGTGGCACGTATTCAATCCAACTCGGACAGGTTGCACTCCATAGTTAGATTTGCGGGAGATAATTACATGGAGTTCGCACGTGTAAATAAAATAAATGTAATGTTTTCGCACCTCCAAGAACTAAGTTTATACTGCTGAGGATTTCCGGTGAATACTTCGGCTAAATTCTTCCTTTTGATTTTATTTATTGACACACAATCAACTTTAACATGCGAGGTTTTACGGATGAAAATGGATAAAATTGAAAAAAAATTTAATATTTTATGGAAAAATTCTGTTCACTATTTATCAGCGCACATAATGAAACTATCTGGAAGGGAAACTGGTCATTATAAATCTTAAATTGCCATAAATTTCATTATAATAAAATTCGGGGTCTTTCGATAGGTTTTCCATTGGCATCATATTGATTATCTGCGCAAATCATGTTCAAAATTCGCCTGTTTCACACCGGGCATTTATTAACAATGGGTTAAAACTAATTAGTGAAAAATTTTAGAGCAAAGAGAATCATTTCTTCAATGACAGAATTATCTCATTAGTTTCATCGCAGTAATTGATTCGAAAAGTTCATTGTTCATTTACATGATTTTTTCATATTGAAGGCGCGGCGTCAATTCATCACAAACTGAATTCTTTCTCCTAATACTGCTAGTCAAACGATATCTTCCTGAGAAATTGGTTTGCTCGCTGAATAGTCGTCTGCTTCTTTAAAAAGGTGTTTACTTATTCTGCCACTAGCTTTCTGTGCATGTTCTCTTCCATAATTATAATTAACCAAAACTTTAAAATGCTTTAACGATAATCTTCTACTTAAATGCCAATTTACATTGCATACTGCCACCATTGCATAACACGCTTCAAGACTTCATAGAATTTTGAGAGCCGCGCTGTAAAACAATACCTCTGTCCTTAAAAAAAATCGTGATATTGAAGTGTGAAGTGTTTTCAGAGTACAATAGATCGTAATAAAATAAGCTGGAAATGAAAGAAAATTAATTTTTATGTTTCTTCCATATCATCTGCCGCTTATTATAAACTATTAGCTATTTTTATCACCATTTTCATCCAGCTTCTAATTAAAAGAAATTTATGTGTCTTGAGGCCGGAAACATGATAGCACGAATTTGAATGGAAAACATTCTACAAGAAATTTTTAATTTACTAACATGCAATAAAACAATTGTTTCTCATAAATACATTTCATAGAGCAGAACTGCAATAGAATAATTAGCGCCAGAAATTATTGTAAAAGTAAACATATCTATTTTTTCCTTTTTAAGACTTACAGAAAATGTATTTAGCAAGAGCCCAATGTCAGATTTTATTTATATTATTATATTTATTTATTATAAAACATATTATATAGAATAAAAATTAAATATATTATTATATTTAATTATTACAAAACGAGAAAACTCGATGAGTAAGAGGCAGTGAATAAAGGAAGGGTACGATCAATGGCTAAATTATTCCAGAAATGCTCGTATTCCGCAAAGCTTTCGCGAATTTATTCATTCATTGATCCAGTGGTCACCTTGACTACGCTTCATGCCATTTTTTCTAAAGATATTATTCCCGTTGGTCTGTGGCTGCAACGGCGATGTAAGAGGATGTTGTGACATCCTCCCTCTTCGTCGATAATGGATGGCCTTGCCTTCTTCGGCGCTTAAATAGCGGATTTGACTACTAGTGTTCCTCTCATAGAGAATTTTCATTGCATTACTCCGTACAGTTTCTTATTTCCTGCTTGCGCAGTCGTCTCCGGCTCCCAGTATTTTTTTACGACCACATAGTTTTCATATTCCAAGAAATGTCTGGTAAGAGACTTGCTTCTCTAACGGCTATATCTTTGCTTAGAATATTTCCTGGTTGTGATTGATAATATGTTCATTTACAACGGAGATTAAACTATTTTAGAATGTAAGGCAAAAATAATTTTAAGATGACGCAAGACCTAATTCGGTAAAGAAAGCTGGAAGTTAAGATATCCGTCTTCCCTTCAGTCAAGCAAACGAAGTCAAAATTTGTATAAGGCTATTTTATTTCTATAATCAGCGACTGCAGCAGAATAAATCTGCTTTCAAAAGTTGGTTCCATAAATAAATTAATTTTATGTGACTGTAAAAAATAATAATCCAAGTATCAGAAAACGATTTAAATTTTTCCTGGTGAATAATATTCAGGAATTATTCTCGGACTTTCCTCCGGGTTAATTCAGTCGCATAGGCCAACGTTTCGGAAAACGACCTTTCTTCCATTCTCTAGGCACTGTCTGATAGTAACACGCTTTCTGAATGGAAAACAAGTCGTTTTCCGAAACGTCGGCATATACGACTGAATTGACCTGGAGTAAAACCCGAAAATAATTCCTGAAAGTATCAGTTGTTTATTCTATGTATGCCAAATATTTACTCCAATGCAGTCTTAGAGACTTCGAATATCCAGAATTCCCGCCTCAAACTGTGAATGAGCTTGTGCGCATGTGGGTCTATTAGTTGCGAGTTGAAGATAAGGACGATAATGAACGGTAATGGTAATTATGACGGATTATCCTGGTACTGGTTGGTATATCAGAATTGCCGTTCACACGGACGTTACATCAAGTAACTAATATTTTGATTACCAGAAAGATGATCGTCAGAAGCCATCTTCAAGGCTTGCGTTATTTTTTACAACATAATGAAAAATAAAAGATATTGTTCTGAGCCTGAATTTCTGTGTATTCTTCTTCCATAGCTGAAGCTTTTAAAAAGTTTAACTTCATTTATCTATTTTAATATCACTTTACATTGTGCATTACCGCCATTGCATAAAACCCTTCAAGACTTAATAACATTTTGAGTGTCGGACAGGGATGCAATACCCACATTAAAGCAAAGTCATGATACGAACAGTTTCTTCGTAGACTACAGTTTTCGACAAGAAAACGTTGGCAGTAGACCCAGCGAAACTGCCGTCTTCGCCACAGCAATCGACGCGGAGGTAACCGAAAATGAAAAATATCGGTGAAAGCTCAACCGATTCAGGCGTGGTATAGTGGCAGTTCGACGTAATGAAATAAAAGGTAGTTGCACTTTTTCAGAGTTCATGCATGCGACGCGTTTCGACCCACATAGCAATCATCATGTATTGTACCAGATGATTGTACTGTCAGCCGAAACGCGGGGTAAGCATAAAATATTTCTGGAAAAGTGCAACTACCTTTTATATCAAAATATCGATGCATGTCGTTTAATGTCGCCAAACCGTCATCTGCGTCAACTGCCAGTCATCTCTGCATCACCCTGCCCAAAAAGATAAAAAAAAATATTCTTCTGTTGCTAGTTTTAAGAAAACAAAATTATAATGTTATTTTATGACCGCTAAATGTTGCTATTTCTTTGCTAATTGTAGTAATTGCTTGTGGTAGTTGTGTTTACCTATTTAGTAATAGTATTTTAGTGCAGTTATTCTATTGTTAATTTCTTTTAGCTGTTTCTCTGTCAATATGAGGCAATCAATGTCTTTTTTTACTTTTTATTTTGAGTATTTGTAATCAATGTACAACGATATAAAGGGGTTTCTATTAACCCGTTAAATAAATATATTATTATTATTATTATTATTTCAAAAGTATCAACGTTCTTAATTTCTATAACTAAGTTTTATATCACATGCGGAATTTTTCGCCGTGAATCGTGTGTTCGCGAAATATTTCGTTAAATCACCCATGTACTCGATAAGTCGGAAGATTCCTGCGCTTCGCTCAGTTCTTTTCTATCCCGTAGATTGTAGAGGCGGGGTCGAGATGGGATATTAGGGATGGGGTAAATGGTAGTAGGGTGCGGTGAATCGGCGATGGGCGAGTGACGCCAGGGAATGCGGACGGACAATCGGGGCATTGTGGCCCGGGTGGAGTGGGGTGGGGAGGCTGGTGGTCTCGCATGGACGGAGAATGGGGGGAGGAGGGGAAATTAGACGGGCTGGGTTTGGTGGCGCAGAGGGAGGGAGAGGAGATTGAGCCCATTCATGGAAAAAGGGCAATTCAGTCCCGACAGCACTCAAATGGCTGAATGGATGGCCCTCGAAGGCAGCGCAGATCATCGATGACCAATTGCTCCGCCAGTCGAAACTTATGATGACCTAATGCAGACATACCCGAACTGCGGTCCGGGGAGACCGCAATGAATTATATAGCCAACTTGAGTAATAATTTACTTTCAAATTTTAAAAGGGCGATATTTAAAATAATTAATTCAAGGGTGATGTATAATTTGTAAAGGGTGATCCTCACACTATGAGCACGCATGAAATAAATAGGAAAAATAATCGTACAAGTATCGCTAAATAATTACATCAAGTGTTCTTATCTGTTATTTATTTAAATCACCCTCAAAGGGTTCCAGGTTTCAAGGGTTCCATCAGTTCACTTCAGATCTCACTACCTTTTTCATATTCCACATGAAGAAACGAATTACATGTATCTATCACATACCAATTTTTATAATAGTAAGGGATTTCAGCAGACATAGTAAATCAACAGTTATTTTCCATTTATCACAAAATGCATAAAAAGTGTACATCAAAATGCATAATTTTCTAATTTTTCCTAATGTAACTATGCCTATTGTAATGATTTTCACCATTATGTCATAGTTCTCATAGTAAATACTGTTATTATAACCTAAATTGAAGGAACTATATCCTCGGGTTCTGCTTGTGCATCTTATTGAAGTAAACATCCCCTGAAATATTTATTCAACATTTTTTCCGCGAAACCTTCCACTAGGATTACGTGCACTTGATGTGATCCTGAGTATCTTTACTTTCCAAGCCATCGCACAGCCAAGTTTTAAAATTCTTTCTTGGTCACAGCGTGTCACCTCTGGAACACCGTGCCCAAAAACTTAGTAAATATTCTTCGTTAAAACTTTAACGGGTACTCGTCATGTTAAAATAAATATTCTTTTGTTGCTATTATTAAGAATAATCATTGTAATGTGTTATTTTATGACCGCTAAATGTTGCTGTTATTGTGCATATAGTAGTAATTGCTGGTAGAAGTGGCTTTGGTATAAATATATTTAATAATAGCATTTTTGAGCAGTTCTTGTATTGTTAACTTTCTTTAAAATGTTTTTATGTAAATATGCGGCAAGTTCCTATATATTTATATTCTTAATTACTGTAAGGAAAACCGTCATTCTATGTTGCGGATATGATCGAAGTTTTCCGTGTTTGCGTGTATATATTTTAGGCAAATAATTTAATTTCGTGTAAAACATAAGCTATCTGTATTATCGGTGGATGATCTTGCACAGAAGACAAGGGTGGAAGGAGAAGACGGGCCATAATATCCTGATAGTTAGAGTTGATAGGGGATTTATCTTTTTCAAATTTAATTTTTTTGGCCCACCCAATATGAGTTTTGATTCTTGCTCACGTAGGCATTTCAGAATGGAAGTGGTTCGCGTGCAAGGAATCTCACGAACGGTAGCTAAGGTGTTTCTCCACGGTATCCGTGTAATGAGCTGAGGGATGGATGGAAAGTGTTGGGAGCATTATAAGGCGTGGTGGGGATGGGTGGGGATGGGTAGTGATTGGGTTCCTCGACCCATTTGCAACACTTTTTGCTTCGTCCTGCCATGAACGACTTCCCATCTCGCGATCCCCATTATTGATGGAGGAAAGAGGAGGAAAAAAAACGAGGTTGAGAACCTCTCCTCGATCTCAACGTGTTGTTTTTTTTGCCTTCGATACCTTTTCTTCTTTCCAAAAAACTACGACCACTTCCTCCTTTTCCCATTGTCTTCCCTCTTCTTCAACTTCCAATAGGTTCTCGCCAAAACGTCCTTCAACATTCTTTTTCATTCTTCTCTTCTGAAATCATCGTTTTTCTTCCTTTCTTCGCCTAAAATTGTGCTGGCGATTGTAATTTTATGTCAAAGATGTGATATCTCTCTCACCTTCAGATTTCCTCTCATTTATCTTCGCAGATTCCGTAAAGAACATCTTGCAACAGAAGTTTTCGTTTAAATTACTGTTTACATACCTGGTAACTGTGAATTTTGCGTTGCATTACAAGTTTCAATTTTTGCAACGATTGTATTTATGTCCTTAGACCAAAAATGATTCTTTTTGTCTCATCTGTTCCCCATATTCTTACCACAGCTTCCTTCGGCATTCTCGTTCATTCCTCTCTTCTGACATCGTCGTCTTTCTTCCTTTCTTCACCTACAAATTGTGTTGGTGATTTTAATTTTATGTCAAAGATGTAATATCTCTCTCATCTTCAGATTTCCTCTTATTTATCTTCGTATATGCCGTAAAGAACATCTTGCAACAGAAGTTTTGGTGTAAATTACTTTTCACATACCTGCTAATGCGCTGTGAATTTTGCATTGCATTACAAGTTTCAATTTTTACAACGATTGTATTAATTTCCTTAGACCATAAATGGTTATTTTTGTCTCATCTGTTCCCCATATTCTTACCACAGCTTCCTTCAGCATTCTCGTTCATTCCTCTCTCCTGACTTCATCGTTTTTCTTCCTTTCTTCACCTACAAATTGCGTTGGTGATAGCAATTTTGTGCCAAAGATGTGATATCTTTCTCCTCTTAAGACTCTCGCTCATTTGCCTTCATAGCATTCCAATAGGACGTTTTGCAGCAGGAGTTTTGCCATAAATTACTGTTCACATACCTGAAAAGGTGATTTTTTTTCTTTCCAAAAAACTACGTCGACCACTTCCTTCCTCTCCCTTTGCCCTCCCTGCTTCTCAACTTGCAATTAGTTTTCGCCGCAACTTCCCCCAGCATTATCGTTCATTCTGTCCTTCCAAGATCATCCCATAAATTCCTTTCCTCGCTTTTCCAACAAAAAAAGAGATGACGATTGTAATTTTGTGTAGAAAATGTGATATCTCTCTCTTCTTTAGATATTCACCAATTTTTCTTCGTAGTTCACCTTAAGAACATCTTGCAAAAAGAGTTTTCGAGTGAATTCCTGCTTACGAACCCGCTGAAGCGCTGTGAAAATTTCATCGTATTGCAATTGTCAATTCTGTACAACGAATCCTTAAATGCCCCTTGGCCATGCATGATTCTTTTTGTCCCACCTGTTCCCCAATTTTTTTATCGCTTCTTCACAGCTTCCTGGAGCATTTTTGTTCATTCTTCCCTTCCGAGATCTTCGTCTGAATTTCTTTATTCGCCCTCCCAACAAAAAAATCTATTATTGATTTTAATTTTGTGTCGAAGATGTGATATCTCTTTCTTCTTTAGATTTTCACTCATTTATATTCGTAGATTCCCTAAAGGACATCTTTCAACAGGATTTCTAGTGTAAATTACTGTTTATATACCTTCTGAGGCCCTGTGAGACCTGCATCGCATTGCAAGTGTCAATTTGATACACAGAATGCATAAATGATCTTTGACCATACATGATCCTTTTTATCCACCCTGTTCCTCAAATTATTATCGCTTCTTGCAACGGCATTCTTCAGCATTATTGCTCATTCTTCTCTTCTAAGATAATAATCTTTCTTCCTATCTTCGCGAAAAAATTGTATTGGTGATTGTAGCCGAAGGGAAGCGGTGCTCCACTCTGCTGGAGTCATTGACGTCACCGACTTATCTGCGAAAGTGTTAAGACATTTTTTTTGCCCTTAATAGTTAATTATTAATTGATTTCGGTTTTTCACTGTGATTATATCTCTATAATTACGCAATAGTCTGTACTTACTAAAAATTGACTTTTAACCATCAAAAAGTCCATGCTGAATTGTTTTTTTTTTTTGCGGTCCTCTTATGCTGCAGAAGGGAACAAGGCGCCTAATTAGTGGTTGATTGCTACGGTTTTTAAAACAAGTAGCGTTCATAAAATATGTTTTCGGGGGAGGGGTGCGATAAATTTAAGCCTATGTTAATTACCTAATTTAAACTAGGACACCCGACAATAGTTTGTATTTAAAAAAAATGTGAAATAAAATAATTAGAAAATACATTGTGACTAGTAGATTGATGTGAAGTAAGGGGATGTCTTAGATGCTAAAACTTTTCCCTGTTCCGGGAGGCCACCCACCCTTCTATACGTGCCAAATTAGAGTTGCATAGCTTAAAGGAGGGTAGCTGAAATTAGAGTCATGCTGAAAGTGAATCCCATTCGCCATCGAGACCTAACATTTACCGTATCGCACATGCGTGTATACTGTTCGCACGTGTTAGGTCCCTTGTCAGCCCATTGCAGAACCTTTTATCGCTCTATTTTACCCACGGACGAGACGACGTCAGTTTGGTGCTTTCCTTTATCCACTCCACCGTCTTCCTGCCAGGTGGCTGAAGGCACACCGGAACTGACAGCGGTTTGGATAAGATTCATTATTTCTCGAAATGTTTGAGCGGTATTAACATTCGTTTCATACTGTGTATTTCTGCCCATTAATTTTCTGCACTCTTGCCTCTTCTGCTCTTAAAAGGATAAAAATTAAGAAAAGTTGTGGGCGGGTTTATTTCGCTACGTCTTCACTTGACGTTTATTTAACGTCGCTCAGTTGAAGCTAAATAATCCCATCCTCTCCTGACCGATGTCTCAAATACACATTTTTGTTGATTTTTTGCCACGCAGGCCGGTAATTTTAGTAAAACCATTCATGCAAATGGCTGGGGACTGAAAATGGATCCAGATTTGTATTTATATTCGAGTAACCTCGAGTGGACGTCTTTCGTTTTCTGGCTCTGGTTCTTGTCCACAGCAGTGTTTCAGGTAATAACAATAGTAATAATAAATATAACAATAATAATAATAACAATCCAACGGGGTATAAGTAGCTAATTTCTCTCACTTAGTCGTCACACTCTCCTAGTATCCCTTTAAAAAACCCAATTTACGATTTTTTTAGTGTTTTTCTTTTAAAATTCGTGAACGCGTTCCTTCGTGCCGGCTTTAGATAACCTTCATTTTTTAGTTATTAACTCGCGATCATTAGCGGATAAATCCGTGCCGACTCTTTTCATTTTAGTATGGCATACTCTCAGTCGCCTCAATGATTTTCTCCTTTCCGCGTCATACCATCTCGGTTCGGTACCTTCTTTTTTTGTTTTACTAGGGATGTAGCTATTTATTCCCAAAGTTACGAGCGATATAAACCTTTCAAAGTACCCTCTACCTTTAACTTTACCATTAATTATTGAAACACGGGGAAAGCATTTTTCAGATAACTCGTAAACCAATCAAAATCAGCCCTTTTAAATTGATTCTAACATGAATAGAGGGCTCGAATGAGTGCCAAGTTTAGGAAATTTTACATATTTTACAGTTACCGGCCAGTTTAGTTACGGAATGGGAGCATTAGTGGATATTTACCATTGATACTCGGCCGTTAGATGGAAAGAACATGTGGGCAATGAGAGAATCTGTCTTTTCATCGGCCCATCTCCTTACTGTTTGAGAAAGTATCTGGAGAAAAGGCTGTTTCCGCATGCTTGATGCGGCCATGAGTGGGATGCCGAGCCCAGATGTGTCGGAAAACTAAAGGAGTGGTCAGTTGCTCCTATTTATCTGTGGAGCATTCCTCTTATCCAAATCGCCACTGCTCACATTTCTGCTATCTTTTGCCTCCAAAATTGATAAGTATGTTATGTTTGCAATTGCACTGGATAAAATACGTGTATCTGACGAATGAAAAATCTCATACTTCCTCGCTTAAAAAGCTGCATCATTTTTTTTCGCTGCGTACTGCACGAATATTTCCCTGACAAACACCATAGAGGTGTCTCGTAGGGTATTATGTAGATGCAGATAGGATGCAGTTGTTTCACATCGAAAATTCGGCAGATGAAATTTTTTCTTGTCCCACGTAGCTACTACAATGCATTCTTCGTATGTAAAATATACCTCCGCTGCTTTTTGAATAAGTTACCTGGAAAATGTGTAAAATATGCTATTTTTTATCATATTGACCCATTACAAGCGCAAAAATCACTTTCACAGACGGTGGCTTGTTTGTGCAATAAAAAAAGCTGACTTTGTATGTAAATTTTTGTCGGTTTAAAATCAGTTAGCAAGATTATTGATTGTCCATGATAAAAGAAAACAAAATTGATTGTATCGAATATCGGACAATCAGCCGATGAGGCTTGAATTGTTCCACCTCATGATGATGCAATTGATGCTATGGAGGCTTCCACGGCAATCAAATGGATAATTGCTTTTCGGGTTATTTCCATTCCTAATAAAGCCGAAGATGAGAGCTGGAATGCGCCCAAATCTGTTGTCCACCAAATTGAGTAAAAATGAGAATGATGGGATTAACCCGAAAAGCGATTATCCGTTACATTTTATGATTACGTTTTAAAAGTGGAAACGTTGCGACCGACCAAAGTGTTGTTCATCACGAACTTACATTTAAAAAAATACCCATTAATTTAGTAGTAATGTGATTAGTGTGTTGCATGAAGGAGAAGATTTGTACTCGACCTTTACCTATAAATGAAGTTCAAACAGTCATTTAGGCATTAATATGGATGAAGTTGAGTCAATAGTAAGTTTTTGCTGGAAATTATCCGTTGATTTTTTTAATGGAATTTTTCTCCTATGAGGGGATAAAATCACGACCAAGCCGTGAAAAAGCAAGAATAAGGAAAGGAGTGATTAATTTATATACTTTTCCATCCGTTGTTTTCAATGTTTACATGGAGAAAACCATTAATTAAATCAAAGAAAAGGCGTCCATGCTAATAAGATTGGCATGCTTCTATTTGCCGGTTAAATGGCTGTCACATCAGATCAATGAAAATCTACTATTGGTGTAAATTTTAAGCGTAGAGCAGAATTTGAAGAAAAATTGCCTTTACAGCTCAGAGTTGCTTATTATTTTAACTGTATCCTAATTTCATTGAATTATTACCTATTATATATACATTGATGCCTTTCCCGAAGTCTAATTTTCCAAATCTATTTTACATAAACGCTATTTTTCATCCGAAGTTGTCTTTTACCATGATTCATGGTTTCAGCTTTCACAATATGACTTAAAAGCGCTAGAAAAAAATTACTACGATGCCGCGCACTCAAAATGTTTAACGCTTTTTCGAATTCGACAGTTTCCACGCTAATTTTCTTGTAATTTAATCATATCTCGTGTAATTTTTTCCACCTACCAAAGGGTAGTATACTCTATGGTTGAATTAGTGCTAATTTCGTTCATTAAACATACCTTAAGTTTGTTTGTGTGTCTTAAATGGAAGGTCATCAAACAAATGGAACAGGCTCTTCTCCTGAAATGTTAGATACCCGCTACCAGCTACTTCCCCTGTACATTCACGATAGGACAGGCGTATCCATAGCAGTGAACATGATGGTACGTAGAAAAGGAATCAAATCCATCTAATATATCTATCATTAACCGGAGAGAGCAAAGCGTTAGAACGTGAACGAAAATTAAGGATTTGGATGGATATTTTCTAGGCATAGTCATTAGTGGGATTTGATCTGTTCATCTCGGCAGGTGTAGGATATAAACTTCTGCTCGTGGCTAACGCTCGAGTGAGGAAATACGTCAAGGCTTGTTAAGGGATTTGAGTTAGAACGTAACCAAAAATTAGGGAGTTAGATGGATATTTACAAGGAATAGTGATTAGAAGAGTTAGATCCGTTCATTCCGGCAGGTGTTGGAGCTAAATTTCTGCTCATGGCTAACGCCGAAAGTGAGGAAATATACGTCGAGGCTCGTTTTAGGATTAGAGTGGCAGATGATAACTTACTTGTCCTCCCTGGCGAAAAAAAACTAGACCCCTCACATTAAATTTCAAGGACAGAAACGAAAGGTGGCCTGTTCTTTTAAAGATTGTCTTAATCTTGGTCTTGAAACCGTAAATCATTCGTCGATTTTTCCTCCGTTGAAACTCATCGAAAGAGAAATAAGTACATACCATCAACTACGATCCAGTAAATTGGATAGCAAAAACAATTGCCAAGAAGCTCATATTTAATCGATATAAGACACCCATGTATTTTTTGCAGGAATGTAGGAGCAATTATGGCAATCGATGACTTTCAACTTGAAAAGAGTCATTTAGAGAACGCATTGGAGCCTATCGACCGGTAGCTTTTGGTATTTTTTGGTGGAATATTACTTGTTTAAAAATTATTTGCCGTGAAAATTTAAGTAAGTTACTTAGTAAAGAGTTAAGTTTGTCTAAAATGAAAGGCCAGCAAATTAATATAATAGGTAGCCCCGTAGCTTGGAAGTTAAGGTGTCCATTAAGGCCGTTTTACACGGGGTGCGGAATTACGCAGGTTAGAACAGCATTAATTTATGAAATGGCGTGGAAGTGCGCGAATGAATGAACGAAATAAGAAGAGGGGCTATTTTTCCATCTCACGTCCACGCATTCTCGCATGTGTTTTAGCAATTCACTGCTTTACACGATGCAATTTTGATTGCGCCTTCGTACATACGTCAGATTGCGCAAGTACACATGCCCCGTGTAAAACGGTCTTTATAGCAAATTCGTATCCATTGGCGTGAACGAGGTGGTGATCTCGTCACTAATCCAGTGGGATAGCCAGGCATTTTGTGAATGATTTATTATAATTTAATGAATATTTATATAGAATGATTACAGGCTTAAGTTTGTGTAACCTTTCCATAGTGGAAAATGGACTAATAATCTTTGTAAGGTTCACTGAAGTATTTCAAAAGCACTACTTCTTTTTTCTTCTATGTTTTTGCTTTTTTCAGATGCCTACATTAATGGACTTAACAAATTTTATTCTTTCATTTCCAAGGATATTGATTCTAGTAGGTAAAATGAAATTTGGGAGGTAATCTAAGATCCTCAACTGGGATCATATTCTAGGTTGGCCCAACCCCGCTATCCAATTGTAATCCGCACCCACTTTAACAGATGACGACGAAGTCATTCACTCCCTGGCAGCCTTTGCGCAGGGACGAAATGGTGCGGTAAATCTGTCCATTGGACCCAATTAGTCAGTCTGGTCGCCGCGGGTGTGGGTGGGGGCGTCGCGTTGCGCTCGGGGGTGTTGGCCGCGAGGTATGAAGGCCATCCTTCGTCGCCCTGGGACTCCGTTCGCATTCCGGGCGGAGCATTGGAATTCCTCATCGGGTGAATTCGCAGGTGCGATGGACATGCTCCATTGGCCGCCTGCCGATGAATGCCTCGAAATGATCCGCGATGCATTGAGCCGCGTGGAGAGAAAATAGGGTAGTTTCCTTCATCAAAGAAAACGAAAGGCATTGGTGGCGATTCGCGACACACCATTAGTGTATTCATAATATACAAATTATTTGGTTTTAGAAATACCGGTTTATACGAATGACAATGGTCAATTTTATCCTCATTTGAAAAAGGCCAGATTGGCGCCCATGCGACGCCGCAAGCGTTTCATTAGTTTTATGAGATTCGTAAAGACTAGCATTCATGATTATTAGATCGCAGTATAGAATCATATTTTACAGTGTTTCTTGCGGAAAAAAATTACGTGATACTTAGCAGGAGCCCCCTTCTTCCCCACGTGATATTAGGTGAGATTTGGCTTGACCCCTACCCCTCTAAACGCCTCACGTAATTAGCAGATGCCCCCTTATGGTGTAGAACATTTGGAACTCCCGTAAAACAACCATCGAAGTTGTGTCTTAATGGAGGTCAAACCCATTGGTCCACTCCGCTGGAAGCGCTAACACGAAAGGCTATGTGTACATGCGGAAGAGACCTCTGCGAACTGCATTCCTCGAATGCGCATCTGATACGTGATTTGGCACATCACCAGCGATACGGGACAGTGCCCATTTGCAGTGTCGCGGCTCAACCATTCGCGGACATGCATACACGGAGGATAACCCTTGCAGGCAGTCTCACGATACTCCGAACCTGAATCTAAATGGGTCTCTTTCATGTCAGGAGTGCTCCAGGACGCAAGTGTATATTTTCTCTTCTTTCTATTTCACCGTACATAACCTCTTTATGTCCGCCAGTACTTCTTCGATTGAAGTCGAGCCCTGAGATCATAGGAATACATGCTAAATGAGCGGGGACCATTTGAACACTGAAGTTCCTGAGGAAACACGAGGATGCGGCAATATTTATATGCAACAAATTGATTAAATCCTCGGACTGAAATTCTTTTTTGAAGTCTTATATTCACTTTTCAAAAATAATGAATTCAGCATAAAAAATAAAAATTATTTTCAAACACAAAATTTCTTTCCTGCTCTTACAACCCTTTCCATTGAGTGATATTTGAAAAACCTGGCTAATGAGATGTGTGAAGAAAATGGCGTACCTAATATAACCGTAATATTTGTCAATAATCAGAACAGATGCCGTGCATTTCTACTAAGCTAGAAGTATCTTAGCTAAAGATTCCATCATATTTAACTATTTACCCCAATATATAATAAATCATGATATTTTACATCTACTAGTTTTATTCGAATATTTTGTTTTCCCGGTGAATCAATGAGATGATTCTTCTTTCTTTGATTAGAATTTTTGGAAAAAGATTGATTCCACTTATTTAAGTGGTACATCGTAAACTGTGGCAACTGTGAACCAAATATAATACCGTTTATAAATTACTTTTATTTTTAATGCAAAAATCTATCATATATAGTTTTCTTTAAGATCCTAATTCCCTCTGTTTGCCATCATGATGAGCTTATAGGACCATTTTTATCATGCTTAAATAAAAAAAAATTAAAGTGTGATTTGTGTAATATTTATTACTGGAGAAAGGTGAAACAGGTATATGTGTGCGTAGCTTTCACAGCTTGCAATCATTTTCTGGGAAAGGGCCCGAAAACTATTTGACTGTTCAACGACCTGAAAAGATCCGAGGTTCGATGACCTGTCTGGATAAATGTATCTCCTGGCTATAAGCTGAAGAAGAATTTGATAACTTCATAAAGAGATTTTGTGATCAGTTGCAGAATATGCTAAAAATTGAACTAAGAATAAATTTGACTTTTGTGCGAATATGAGGGGAAAAAACCCATGTTACGGCTGGATGTATCCCGATGTCCTCTCCGATGTAATTCTAATTATTTACTTCTGTCTCCACAACCATTTCATGGCGATGATATTGCTACCGGATTTCTCTCGATGAATGGTCGATAATGTGAAAAAATATTTACCACTTAAATGCATGTTGGAGAAATATACACTAAACTTCAAATGTGCGACTGTTAAAATGCATACAAATTCCTACCCAATGCCATGTTGATGTCAAATACTCGGCTTCAATGATTATAATTTATTCTGCTCCAAACTACAGAGATGGCCTCGCTCGGCAATAAATGCAGAGGATATCAAGCAAATTATGCGCCATTTTTTAGACGGAGAAATATTTTTTCCACCAACACTATCATATTGCGTTACCATTTCTGGTAATACCTGCCCAGACCAATTTCACCTGCTTGAAGATCGAAAGAATGTTTCCATTGCTGTCGTCAACTCAACCGGCAAGAGAATAAAAAAGATGGTGATGACCGCCATATTTTTCGTTGTTAAATATGTATTGAATATATTCATTTTCGCGAAAGACTTTTTCGAGAACCACTAGAAAGACTTGAGCTGTGGCAGGATAAGGTTGTAATACTGCCATTTTTGAGATGAAATCGTTTGCAGCGACATAATCATTCCCGAGAATAAAATCATATATGTAAAATCATGTACAAGTGAGTATTCGCATTGTATTCAGCTCCTTGACTTAGACCTTTTTTCTCCTTTTAAGCTTTCTCAGCTACCTGAATCGGACTTATCAATGTATGCACTTTCCTAGCCCTGTGTTTCAATAGGGTAGTTTCCTTCATCAAAGAAAACGAAATGCATTGATTGCGGTTCGCTACCCACCATTAGTGTAATCATAATATACAAATTATTTGGTATGAGGAATCTCGGTTGAAACGAATGTTAATGGTCAATTTTAACCTCATTTGAAAAAGGCCAGATTGGTGGCCATGCGATGCCACTCCACGTGACGTCACAGGGACCTAGAATATATACGAGTAGTCAAGAGCTTTACATAGTCTGAAATTACCAATGCATGCATGTGGCACAGAGCTCAGGCAAACATCTCTTAATAATCACGTATTAAATTTTCCTATGGTCGGAAAGTTTCCTTCGCTTGATAGGTTACTAATAATCCTTATTTAAGCCAAGCGCTACCTGCTAGCAGGGTATTCTGCTACTTACTAGCAGCCTACGTCGTAGTGGCGCTCATAGCCTCGCACTAAGGTGGCCTCACACGGCGACAGCGGGAACCAGAATGACGTCACACGGGCTTTTCCCAGCATTCATACTTAGCCTTCGCGTTTTCGAGAGCTTGAAAATTTTCACTTTTCATTAACTCGCGCAAAATAGATTTTGTCTTTTATGAATCTAAAAGCGTGTAATATGTACTCCAGGAGTACCTAATAATTTTTCGATTTATGCAATTAAAAAATAGGAAACAACCCCATTCCCTATTAAAGTATTTATGCTACATAGGGATTGGCGTCTGTAAACTTTTTTTATAGACAACTTATCCCAATGACCATTCTGTAAACAGCATTTTCATATAGACTGCTATTTACGCTAACGTCTGTATCTCGTAGCTTCCTCATTTCTTCCTCTTTTCGCTTTCTCACTGCTTTTAAATTCACGAAATACTCTTGCATCTGCCGTGTATTCAATGAAGCACTGGAAAAGTTTTGAATCATGACTCTTTCAAAATATCTTGCTACCGCGCAGAATCTCAAGTCATCTCTCTTTATACGTTTTGGAAGACATAATTTTTTCGAAAACGAAATTGACTCAAAATTTAAATTTTAAATTTGGTTCAAGTCTGCTTACAAAACCAATTCCAAAAACGCCAACAAGTAATGATTTCCTTAAGCATGTCCGCGTCAGTTACATAAATTTCTCAAACGGTCAAATTCCTGGTGAAATCACTTCATCGGCTTTTATGGATAAAAAATAATCAAAGTTTAAAAAGTTTTCATTTGGAAGATATTTCAGGTACATTTTTTTTGTGGAAGGACTCTTGATCATAGCAAAAATATGCAGAAGATACAAAGGAATATTTGTTTCATTTAATGTTTTAAATTGATGGTATTTACTGGGTGCCTAAGATGTCATATTGCATTATATATTTATCAGTCTTTCCTTTGTCTAAGCAATATTGTGTACCCCACAAACCATAACCTGCACTTATCTCACTATACAAGTTGCACCCCTTGGCTTGTAGGTCCCTCAATTGATAAGGACTTAAACCTTGATGATGTCACCTGCAGTACCGAAGACTACGTCGGTTGATTATATTATGAGCCGAGGTTACCTCGTATTTCTTAAACCCATGAAATACAGTTGACGAATCAAATGATCAGGCATGACATCAGAATCACTTCGCATTCCTATCCTTACGGAGAGATTTTAAGGTTGGTGGTTTCCGGTTATACTTTGTCGAATTTGCTGAAAATTTTGAATGAATAACTTAAAATTTTTATTGCTACAGAATTTTTTATTAAATCACGACCATGGTTTCAACTCTTAACGTCATCTTCTGGTGAGGAATACATTGGTGCAACAACTTAAATACTAGAGGGATGACGAACACTAGAGGAAATAAGAAAAAATAAAGATTTTGAAGCAATTATTGTTACATATTAAATGTCACACAAAACGCTAATGTCACAGACCACAATTTCGACTCAGCGTGTGGCAATATGAAGGTTATAACTGACAAGAAATTATGCCCTGATGATGTCACTTGCTGTGCCGAAACCGTGGTCATTTGCATTATATTTTGAGTGGATGTTACCTGGTATATCTCATAGTTCTAGCATCTATGGGACGATATGTCCAAGCCATGACAACTGACTCGCTTCATATAGTTCTTCTTCTAGTTATCCTTCTTCGACTAGTTAGTTAGTTATTCTTCGACTAGTTATCCTTCCGCAGATTTAAAAATCAAATTACAAAATATTAAATTTCACACAAAACGTTAATGTCAGGTAGCACAATGTAGAAAAAGCATTTTTCAATTTCAAGCTTACAATCAATAATTACTTAAACCCTGATGATGTCATCTGATGAGCCGAATCATTGGTCGATTGCACTCTATTATGATTGGAAGTAACCTCGTATTTCTCACACTCTAAAGGCTATTTTACACGGGGTACATAATTGCGCAGGTTAAATCTGCTTTAATCTGGCTTGAAATTGCGTGAATATTTGAACGCAATTAGAGCAGGGGCTATTTTGCCGTCTCGCATCCACGCATTCTCGAATGCATTCTAACAATTCACCCTCTACACGACGCAATTTAGACTGCAGCCTCGTATACACGACAGATTGTGCAATTACATGCTGTGTTAATATTGCTGTGTATAAACTATGAAGGCCTTAAGATGCATCTAAAGGCCGTTTTACACGGGGCACGGAATTGCGCAGGTTAGAGCTGCATTAATTAATAAAATGGCGTGGAATAGCGCGAATGCATGAACGAAATTAGAACAGGGGCTATTTTTCCGTGTCTCATCCACGCATTCTCGCATGTCTTCTAGCAATTCACCGCTTTACACGACGCAATTTTGATTGCGCCTTCGCACGTACGTCAGATTGCGCGATCCCGTGTACCGTGTAAAACGGCCTTAAGGAATAACATGTGCAGATCCATCTTTATTTTTTTATAATAACAGCTATGACACCAGAATCGCATCGAATTCCTATCCTTTCGGAGAGATTTTAATTCGTGAACGGGTTTCATTGATGTGAAGAGCGGGGAACCACTAGGTGATGGCATGAGGAAGAGACTCCTGGGGGAAAGATGTAGAAAAAAATCCAGAAGTGCGAGAGAGGGAGGAAGTGGGCGTGTCCCGAGGAAATCGCAAAACACAGCAATCGTCAAGTTCTCTTTCTTTTTCTGACCGCACCGCGGCGCTGTCAGCTCCTCCCACACCCCCACCCCTCCAGCTCATTCCCACGTCCGTTCCAACCCCACCTCCTCGGTCACCCATTTCCAACCAGGTACTCCAAATTGCATGTTGCGCTTTTTTCATCGCCTGTCATTCCTCGTATTCTTTTTTTTTCACTTCCTCGTCTTCGCCATCTAACGTCAGCTTGCTCCGCGGAATATTTTACCGCGAATGAATGGAGCCGGAGGAGGGGGTTAAGGTGCTCCTTCTTAATACAGTGCCCCTATAAGGGATAGCCGTCATACTACCTTTGTAGTGGTTGGTTGAATAAACACACCTCTTTAAGACGAGGCATTAGAGAAAAAATAAAGATGAATATGCGCTGTTGTCTAAGCTACGTTCCGATAATGTTGGTGGTAAAAGTGCCAGGACTCTCGAATTCTTGGAATGCGCCAAGGATCTATATGCTATAAAACCCATTTCCGACCACTCACTCACTGACTCACTCACTCACTCATACAAGTTTTTGTGGTGAAGAGACGAGATACGGCAAAATGTCAAGGGATCGACCCACCCTAAAAGTACGTGTACACTGTAGAGCAAAATCTCACTAAAGTTCGACTGCTCTAGCGAGTGCTATAACGAGACAACATAGAGACTGTACGCACTGGTGAGAGATTATACTCTAGCGAGACTATATCGAAGGGTTCTCGAAGGCAGCTTTTTCGAGACTTAGTCTAGAGACTGTACACAATGACACGAAATTTAATCTCGCGAGAATACTATCGCGGGACTTCTATCAACGTCCTCTTTTCTCCTCCATTTTAAAATGTTCTGCAATGCTTTTGGTTTTTGTGCCTAACCCAATATTCCTCACTCGCGGTATTCCAAATTTCTGGGTAACTGAATGAAATACTCTCGGGTTTCCCGCCGGGTGAGTTTCACCTGTACTAGAGACGTTTCGACGAGGGACTCGCAGTATTCCTGATGACGACTAAGAAGTCGTTACTCGAAACGTCTCAGGCTACTCACGTGGCGAGAGCGATTCGAGAGCATTTTATTTATCCGGGAAAGCACCAGATCATTTTTCGGCATAGATTTCGTCCGGCTGAATTGAATGAGGTCAGTTTTTCCCCAATTTTTATCCATTTCTTGCAGAAAGGATTGATTTCCTCTTGATTGAGAGAAAATACTCTAGCTGGCAACGTTGATAGAGCGAGAGCAGTCTAGCGAGCCACTTTCTGTTCACACTACCGCTCTACCGTGAGAGAAGCTCTACCACTACAGCTAACAGTCGCACTAGCCAGAGTGCTCTCAGAGATTTTTACACAGTAGACTTCTTGTAGACTGCTCTCGCTAGAGCAAATCTTGCTAAAAACTCTACAAACTACACGTAACTTAATAGCGTTAAACTTCTGAAATCCTAGGAAATGTCGAAGCTCTAAATTTTATATAATCTATTTATAAGCGTGGCTCTAACTGCCTCTATGTCTCTTATTTTTGGGATTATTTGGGGGTCAAAAAAATTGATTTTTCAAAAATGTCATTTTTCGAATCTAGAACAGGTGGTACGTCAAGATACCAGCTTTCAGACCGATTGGAGCACTTTGAATTTTCGCCAAATCGTGCAATTTCACTAATTCGTGAATCACTGTCTCAGAAACGGGGGAAGTGTGATGCTGTGTCATGGAGAGGGTTCATTAAAAATTGTAAGAACTGGCAGAGTGACCAAAATACGACTGGATGGGACGTTAGCCATGCACCCCGAGGCGACTTTCGTTACGGGTAGACTAGTAGTAACGCTGTTTGAGGCGAAAAATTCGAAAAATAATAAAACATAAACCGTATGTAAGTATGTTTTCTTTTAAACCATGTTCAAAACCGCACCATCCTTGTATGATAGCCCTGAATACGTCTTTATGAAAAAATAATCATTTCAGTCGTCCATTATTTGACACTGAGAAAGAAGCACAAATACAGGGTGGAAAAAAATTGTGTCCCGAAATTTTAATACTGGATAGCTGATGTGAATATGAACTAAAATTATCAATGATTTTAGGTCGAAAATGCATTATTTTTAAATTACGAAAACCATGAGCCAAGCACGGCCGCGAGTTTTCCCTGTTGCCGGATGTCTTGGATACATCGCGATCATCGGCAGGCAAAGCATTCGAAGTCATGTTTTCTTCAGAGCATCCGGCAACAGGGCAAACTCGCGGCCAATCGGAGCGCTTGGCTCAAAATTTCTGAAGCTTCAAAATGATGCGCTTTCGATCTAAACATCATAATATTTGTTCCTATTAGTATCGGCCAGGGCAGTAGCCACGGGAGGGATCAAGGGGGATTGATCCCCCCCGAAATGAAAAAAACTAAATAGATACTTTATGCTCGCTTGGTGCTCACACGACGATACTATATAGCGGCGCAGGGACATCTAGTAGTCCAATGCGATTTAAGTCAATAATTATGTAAGCGAATTTGTTGGTGCAGTGTGTGTAGTTGTAGTGCAGTGTGTGAAATAGTGCTGTGAATTAGTGAAGAGGTGAGTGACTTATGAGCCTCCTGAGGGACCGCAGAATTGACATCGACACCGAGGAGTTAATTCATTTGGTCGCTACAAAAAAAAGCTAGAAGGCTAATTTCAATTTTATAATAATATTTTTATATTTTTCTTTAAGGGTTTATAATAAATATTTATATTTTACCGTATACGCTATTTTATTTATATTATAAAAATAATTTTATGTTTGTCTACTATTCCATAATCCCCCCGAAAATATTTTCTGGCTACGGCCTTGGTATCGGCTATCCAGGAGTAAAATTTCGTGACGTAATTTTTCACCACTATGTATATAAAACGCATCAGCCTTTTTTATTGCATTTTTTGTAGAACCGTGTATCATGTCTCAAGAATGAAATAATCGCCACGGATTTCAGCCGTTGACTTCGCTGAGTTATAGGGTGTATCTTTTTTTTGCCGAAACAGATTGATAGAATCCCTGGAGCAGAAACTTTAACCTGGGAAGGAGTAAATTCCTTCCATTGTCTCCGAGACCGATTCATATTTTTTGTGGCTAACCTAGAGGTGAGCGAGCAGTATCAATGAGAACGATTTTAATCTTTTTTTTTACTTCAAAAACTTCCTCCTCGTTTGATGCCGCTTTGTTCTTTTCGGTGATGTGATAGCAGAGCAATGCTTCAGCGGTAATTTAGTTTTTTTATTGATTGTCCTTTGTCGAGCTCTCGGTCTGAGCCATTTAGCCTGAGGAAGAAAAAATGAACCTTTTCTGAGTGAGTCCAACGGATTCTTTTTATTGCTCCCAACTTTGTCCCTTTTCTTGAAAACTATTTCTCACGATCTTAAGTAAGCGATGACCCTAACCAGAGAGCGGACAATGCACTTATTTCTTCAAAACGAAGACGTTTAGCCATTTCCCACTCGTATTTTGCCGGCCTCGGTGGCGGCGGGTTTAAGTCCTTCCCTGCTACACAGGAGGTCACAGGTTCCAGTCCTGTCTGGGTAGGTTGCCCAAATACAGGGCGTGGTTGTTCGTGTACGTTTAATTTTTAAGTGAAAATTTCTGATGTTAAAGGCCAATGGCGTAATTTTCGGTGGCAAAAAAAATAAATAAAAAATTGAAAATAAAATAAAAATTATCTCCAGCTCTCCGTAGGAGTTTGTTGCCTAAAGCTCCGTGCATTGTAACTTAACATAAGTAACAGTGTCCGATGGTACATGGTGGAAATGTTGTTCTCCATGAGAATAAAGAACGAATGGTAAACTTCCAAGCTATTTTATTTAAATGTACACCGACCCGCTTTCGGCCTTGATAATGACGCTACGTGTCGAAACCGAGTCGGTGTTCATTTAAATAAAATAGTGTGGAAGTTTACCATCCGTTCTTTATTCTCATGGACACTGTAACTTAACTTGACGAAACTCGACTTAACATTACCGCAACCAATACCACAGAACTCCATTCACAGCTCATACCGAGTAGCAAATGTGAAATAAATCGAAGAGAACTTTCGACAATTCAAATGATTGTCGATACCTAGGTGATGTGAAAGATCTTATCAGATTCCATTGAAAAAGTCTCTTTAAAGTCAGGAAACGTATTGACGCTGTTGTGTCTTTGTCTTTTTAAATGGCTATATCATTCATCATTACGAAAGATAATGTTATGTTTTTACTTCATGCTTTTAAATGAAGAGCTAAGGATGTGATTGGTAACGATGTAGCCACATCTAAAAGATTGTGTGTCCTGTCACAGTTTTTTAGTGGAGTCTCACAAAGGTACATACTTTTATTCGAGATACTAACAGAGCTTTGATGTTCAACTCGTCTCCTCAACTATTAAACTTCATCTACCACAAGTTAATTTTTATCAATTTCCTGAAAATACGGCCTTAGAATTATTATCTACTTCAAACAGAATTTTGCTTGCTACGGTTAACAGCCTCAAAAATTGAATTCAGCGAATAGGGTAGTTTCCTTCATCAAAGAAAACGAAAGGCATTGATTGCGATTCGTTACCCACCATTAGTGTATTCATAATGCACAAATTATTTGGTTTTTGAAATACCGGTTTAGACGAATGGCAAGGGTCAAATTTTATCCTCATTTGAAAAAGGCCAGATTGGCGCCCATGCGATTCCACTCCACGTGACGTCACAGGGACCTAGTTTCTACACGAGAGGATAGGAGTTATACATCGTCTGAGGTTACCAATGCATGCATGAGGCACAGAGCTCAGGGAAACATGTCTTAATAATCACCTACTAAAACTGGCTAAGGTCGGAAAGTTTTCTTCGTTTGATAAGGTATTAATAAACCTTTTTTAAGCCAAGCGCTACCATTCAGCAAGGCACTCAGCTACCCGCTGGCAGCCTGCGACGTATCAGCGCTAAGCCTCGCCTCAAGGTCACCTCGCCGGGCGGGAGGGGGAACCAGAAATACGACGTACGGAGATATTTCCCGGCATTCATACTTGAGCGTCGCGTATTCGCGCGCTTGAAAATTTTCACTTTTCATTTAATCGCGAAAAATAGATATTGTCATTTAAAAATCTAAAAGCGTGAAATACGTACTCCAGGAGTAATAATCTTTCGATTAAGGCAATAAAAAAATAATAGGAAACCACCCTATTCCTTCCCTATGCGTCTTCAAAATTGACGCTATCACTGATTTCTCGACGTAAATATTGGAAAAAGACCCATGGAATCTATATTTAATGGAAACTGTGTCTTAATTAATTAGTAACAGTTCGAAGAGCCGCCAGCAGTACCAGATTTATAGATATCTTTATAGATTATCCCACTCATCGCGGTAAAACTTAAGTAAAAAATGGGACCATAATGGCAGCGTTAGGACTTAGAAATAGGTAAATTGACTGGTGCTGTAACTTCTTAACTTATATATTCCTTAGTATATGTTTTTGAATTATCTAAATATTTCAATCGGCATGTTTTGCATTTTCTAGCTTTGTACGCAGATTGCCTTCTTCGTAGGATATAGAGTAATCCCATAGCTTATGTGTTATTTGTATCATTCATGTTGTGTAATGCATGTTAGTGGAATTAAGTTTTAATCCTCTAAAACATGTCGGCGATGGTTCAACCACTGCCAACACCTGTTTAGGTGGCTTTCAGGGTAATATTTAGTTGTAGAAAGCTGACTCTGAAAGCTGAATAAACTTCGTGATGAGGTTAAAAAACAATAATTTTCTAATTTACGATAATCTTCCTGCATATATTTGGGAAATCGCGTTAATCAGTTTAGTCTCTGAGATTGATGTTTGAAAGAGCCTCCATACAAGCGGGAATAATTCACAGAATTTAAAAGGCATGATGAATGCGGAGGGCATATGTCTAGGTTAATGCAAACTTACCAGAGAAACTGAAGTCAAGAGGATCACGCCACATATACACTTTCATACGTGTGGTTACATTGGTGGTTTGGCTACTGGATTGTGCTTGATTAAATGCTTTGGTAATTACGAGAAATCCTAGAAATATTGTTTTTTTGTGGGTGAGGAGAGGTAGCTCTTAGATGACATACAGAGGAGACAGAAGGTATGGATGATGCGAGTACTTAGCGGGGAGGGGATGCTGAAAACAGTGTTAGAGGGAAGAATTTTTGGTAAACGAGGGAGAGGAAGGAAAAGAATAGGATTTTAGAGGTAGAATGAAAGGGAGTAGGCTCTACAGTGAATTGAACCTACCTTAATCGGTAGAATACTTCAATAATAATAAAAAATATTCACATGAATACGTGGGGAATAATTTGACTGTAAAATTGAAGTTTAACGAAGAGATGCATTTAATTTATAACCAATCGGTTATTGAAATGAGATTGTATCTACTTAAATTAAGGATTAAGACTAATTTACGTAATAAATAAAAAGACTCTAGAAGCGAGATACTTTAGGAAACTTGGAGCTCTGATTTGTATAAAAAATCAATTCAAGCATATAAGAACAGTGACATCCTTCTTCCCACCCATAGTATGAAATTTTCTGCAAGATAATGTACAGGTGTAACGTCAGTTGTCTAACGTAATACTTATAAATTATATATTTGGCACTTCGCGTGAGATTGCTTCATTATGAAATTCTAAACATTTAACTGACGGAAAACTATTCTTTTCTTAAAATATATAATAATTTTACTTTTACCTTTGATTATAAGTTTATATACGTATGCTTCTCACCAAAAGTGCTTAAATCACGAATGATGGACTATGACAATCCAAAGCACTTACAGAGTCGTTGTCCATTAACATAACCTTTTGGTTCTTTTCCATTGAGACGCAGGTAGAGTCGGCTTCATGACCATCACACTAAATTGGTTTGAGCCACCTCTCCAATCCGCTCCAACGTGTTCAGATTTGTGTAGTTTTTATCTTTGCATTATAAATTAACTGTTCTCACAGTAAAAAATAGCTGTTCATATTATTTAGCGATTAATTATCAGCTGATAGTAAATTATCCTTAAAGCAAAGGTTGAGCAATTCAACTATTTAGGCAGTACGTTAGAGGGAAACGGATACAGTAGTAAGGACATCAGGAAGAGAATTGCATTAGCGAAGGAGGTGTTCATGAACAGGAAGGAGCTCCTAAGAGGATCGTTATGTAAGAGTTTAAAGAAAAGGTTAGTGAAGAGTTTGATCTGGAGTGTAGCTCTCTACGGTGCGGAAACGTGGACACTGAGGAAGGAAGACGAGAGAAGATTGGAGGCATTCGAGATGTGGGTATGGAGAAGAATGGAGAGGGTGAAATGGACGGAGAGGAAAAGGAATGACGAAGTGCTGGGTATGGTTGGCGAGGAGAGACAGATGAGACAGATACACATGAGATACGGAGGAGACAGAAGGTATGGATGGAGTTAGTGCTTAGCGGTGAGGGGATGTTGAAAATGGTGTTAGAGGGTAGAATGTTAGGGAAATGAGGGAGGGGAAGGAAAAGAATAGGATTTTTGGATAGATTGAAAGAGAGTAGGCCTTACTGTGAGTTAAAGAAGGCAGTGCTGGAAGGAAAAGGAGGCTCCCAGATCACTTCTTGCGTACTCCATGGAAACCTACCTTAATCGGTAGAATACTATAATAATAATAAAAGCAAGTGATATCTTTTGCTCTGAACCGGATATATTGACTACATAATGAATTGCTTACATTGATGAATATCTGTTAAGCTTCAATTAAAAAATTGATTGATATCGCTCTTAATTTTAAAAAGCGTGGACATCCCAATCCTATTGATAACTAATGACTGATATATTATTTTCACTACTTTTAACTCGATAACAATCTATGTAGCTTCAGAACTTTGAAATTTCATTTCTATCATTTGGCCTTCGGTGAGAGGTTCTTCACTACCTAATAGTTTCATCTCCTTAATTGCGAACGGAAAAATTATACTGCATGCATTAATTTATAATAACAAGAACCCTCGATCCTGATAATTGCCCGGGATAAGTATTATGGCCTATCAAGGCATTTAATATATTAGCCGTCGACTTCACGATTCACGTACGCTAGCAGCCAATCAGTGGGCGCTGTCTAAAAAATAAGAGATGATGGAGCCAAATAAGATGGGGTGATCGAAAAGTTTTGGGTGCGGGTGTTGTCGAATAAAAAAAACTGTATGAACGAAGGTTTTTTATTGGGCCAGATTCACTGATCGATTTAAATTGAATGGTCGTTATTAAAGGTTAAAAGATCTTCGATAACCTCAAGAAATAAATTCGCTCCATGAAATCGTGAAAAGTAGTTAATTAAACTATGTGTATCCAAATTTTCGGTGTATAAGCATCAAAGATTGCAAATACAATCTGAATATACTGACAATGGCATCATGATTGGAAATCTACATTCAGGAATGACATCGGGGACAATGATCGAAATCTTTGTTAAGTAAAATATTTCTATGGCATTTTTCTGCTGCAGTCTCAAATATAAATAGGCAAAGAAGTTTTTTCTTTAGGATTCAGTGGTAAAAAATTTTAATTCATATTTATTATCATTACTCATAATATAAAAATATCTAGCTACATATCTGTTCTCATAGCAAAAAATATCTGTTCACATTATGTTGCTATCCATAACATGCTGACAGTAAATTATCCTCCAAGCAAATTTTTTTTTGGCTCTGAACCGGATATATTGATTTCATTATGAATTGCAAACATTGATGAATATCAGGATCTCTTGAGGATTCAGTGGTAAAACATTTTTAATTGTTATTTATTATTATTACTTATAAATTAAAATATCTAACTACATAAATTTCCACTAATTCAACCTATTTAGAGCACCATTACTTAATTAATTCGCCAACCTCCCCGTTAAATGTTCTAATGAATTAAATCACCATCTCTCTTGGTTTGAATATATAAGCAATTATATATACTATAAATGTATATGCTAAAGTCTTTCTGGTGAATTAATGGTTTGATTTAAGTCAGATATACTTGTTAAAGTTTTTGATTTTCTTACGTATGTAGTTGAGTATGGAACAAGAAAAGAGAGATGTGAAAGAAAAGAAATACGTAGGAGTGAAAAGATTAGCTGATAGGAGAACTGAGTGGAGAGCTGCGTCAAACCAATCCTAGGATTGTTGACCAGTGATGATAATGATGTGGTTCAGAGTTTATAGTTTCCTTTTGATTTCCTCAGCGCTTTTAGCGTGTTGTTGGAGATTTTTCTCGTACCTAATTTTTGAGTAAGGCTGAAGTGAAGGTGAAACTTCAGGACGAATTTCAAACAAAATACATATGTATACTTTTATGACACCGTTGGAAGCTACTAGTGATTCTGGTTGAAGAATAAATATCCAGTAAGAATGAAGTATTCACGGTTGAATGGAAAATAATCAGTTTGTTTGTGATGCCTATGTCAAGATAACAGTTTTTGTCCGTGCACTTAGGAAAAGCTACGAACTCTATTCGTAGATAAAATTGGAGATAAGCAATGAATTGAAAATCTTGAAATGTTAAGGAGAATAACGCTGAGCAGAACGTTGAATGAGTGGAAGTCGAAGAGGAGGAGAAATTCTACAGATGAAAAAAGAGTGATCGTCGAGATTTTAAAAAACTTTCCGGTACCGGGAATCGAACCCGGGCCTCCCGGGTGAGAGCCGGGTATCCTAACCACTAGACAATACCGGATTATGTCTTGTGGTATATATATTGAAATCTCACTAAATGCATTTGCGAAATTAAAATTCTATTTATCAACGCGTAGGCTGGATGTCTCATTGTCAGCAGTATAGGCGGCGAAAGTATTCCTATTATATTCGAATGTCGTAGCCTATGAATAGTGAGCCTCAATGTAACGAAATGTAGGAGGCGCGATGATCGCATTGCTCACGTAGATGCTCCCATGAAAATTTATGTCCATTCCTCGCCTCAATGCCCCCGAACGGGCAACGAGAGGCCTGCCAAGGGAGATAGGGCAGTTTACATTCGAACGAATCTGTTGCCCATCATTTCAGAGACGTCCATGCAACCTTCATGGCTGAGTGAAAAACTTGCAATTCAAGTACGTAATATATAATATTACACTATGTGCATCGCAAAATGCATTTTAATAAAATCATGCTATTTTTAAAGATTTATATTGCAATGCATGTGTTTTGGAACATGCAAATTATGCTTTATAAATTCTGCCAGTGACCATAGGTAAATAGTGTATACTGCAATCATAAATTCAGCACTCACTTTAGTACGCTCCGCTAAAACTTTTCGGAGAGGTCTGGAAGCGTACGACAGCGAGAACTAAATTTAGTATTGTAGTATACAGACTGTCCCACAGGTCGTGTGTCATTTTTGACCTCTAATTTTAGTAACTTGGCATCGAGCAATATTCATGAAAATTGGCATGCTTATGGGCAAAGATCCTTAGTTTTGTTGAGTGTGAGCAAAATTTTTAACCTTGCCCTTTTGACCTCCCAATGTAGGTCCAAACCCAAAATTTGAATTTGCCTTATGGGTTTTCAAAGTAAAAAAATCGAGATAGAAAAGAGTTGTGAAATTTTATTGACCATTTTGATGTCAATTCTTAGGTTTTTGGACGCGAGGAAACCGAAAATAAAACTTTTATTTACGAAAATTCAACCGTTGACCCAGTAAGGTTACAGTCAACGTCATAAGCGTTGCAAAAAGAATAGCATACCAACAAAGGTGTCGATTCATGGGTTTTAAAGAGTACCCAAGCCAATAGTGTTGCCCTAATGCCCATACTATCCACTAATTGACCTTCAAGGTGAATACGAAGGCCAAAGGTCACAGAGGTAAACGTCACACCACAGTGACAACCAACGCATCGAACCATAGGTTTTAAAGGATGTCAAAGTCGGTTTTGCAGTTCATAGATCCGTATTGTTGATTTTTTGACCTTCGAAGGTCATAATGAGGGTCAAAGGTCATAGATTTAACCGTCCGGCCATCATGACAACCAACGTGTGGAACCATAAGATTTAAAGGGTGTCCAAGTCATTTTTGCAGTTCATGGGTCCCTAGTGCATACCGTTGTCTCTTAGTCCTCCATGGCGTTCAGAATTCGTGGATCTCTCCATTTCCCGGGTTTTCGCCGCGTTTTGTTGACAGAGGTGACGACAGCTTCGCCAGGATTCCATCAGGCGTCTTCAGGTCGCAGTAAAGACGCCTGGTGGACCTGACGACACCTGGTGGACCTGAAGACGCCTGGTGGAATCCTGACCAAACTTTCGTCACCTCTGACAACAACCAGGGAAATGGACAGATCCACGAATTGTAGTATATACTATTTATCTATGCAAGGGCGTACCCAGGATCAAAACTAGGGGGAGGGGGGCAAGCCATGGTTGTTCAAGTTGCAGGTAAGATTTATGCATGGAAAAGGTGAATGAAATCAACATTTTAAGAAAACAGTAACAGCACTTTATTAGTTTTCAAAATTATTTGCTTGAAAAAATATTATTTTCCTTAAAGACATTTGCGATTTTTGCTTCAAGGGGGAGGGCATCTGCCCCCTCCTGTTCCTCGCTGGGTCCGCCCATGTATCTGTGGGTATTAAAAAACTGTGTTGTGTGTAAACGGATTCCTTTAAATATTCCAATTGGCTTCAACTGCCAACTGGGCTTAATGAGGTTCCAGTGGACTTAACTTGTCAACAGATTTCTATATCTTCGCCGCTACTGTTAAATTAAACAAAATGTTCCGACGACTATGAGGATTCGCCTAGAAAAACAACCGAGGGACGTACTCTTACGAGTGCGTTGCAAATGCTTGCATAGCGATGTGGACGCTGAGGGGGTTGGAGAATCCTTTTTTCGCCCCTTTTTGCCGTTGCTCAACACGGGGGTCTAGGCTGGGTGGTCCGCGTGGTTGGAGTTAGGTGGTGGGCGTTTGGAATTCCAAATGGGACGCTGGCGAGGGGGTGGAATGAAAAGGGTGGGGGTCATTCCGGGTTCTCTCCCACCCCCACGCGAAGATCGTGAGTCCCGAGTCACCGCCCCCGATGCACGATTTCCCTTCCCCCTGGGCACCGATCGTGATCCCATGCCGGTGGTTGGGCCCATCCTACAAGCCACGACCACAGGCAGGCTCCGGCCCGTGGCTCCAGCCGCTTTCGGAGAGGAGAGGGCGTACGGAATGGATTAACTTTCACCCCCCTCTCTATCTAAATCTACGTGGTGCCTCTCCCTTTCTTTTCCTGGATGCACGTGTCGGTGCAGAGGCTTCTGTAGCAACCCTCCTTCGTCGCGAAGAACAGTTGGGATATAAGTTCGAAGATTTTCGAAGACATTGCAGTCAGCGAAACTGTTATCGCCAAAACCCAACGGACGCGGTGAAAACCCGAAGAGAATGCAGAAATCAACAGTTGGGATAGTACGAGATGAAAAATTTCGATGCAAATCTATCATAAAATATACTTCCTTCATGAATTGCCTTGAGAAAAAATTCTCCTAGATAGGGAATCGAACCGAGGACCTTCGGCTTTCCGGGCCAATGCGCACTGCCCCCCATAGCATATTTTACGTGGTAGAAATCCAAAAATCCGAGAAAAAATAAAAAATAAGCAACACCCTGGTGAAGTAACTTCTAAACTAATGATCTGATCCATAAATTCTTCTACTGATCCATAAATTAACTAGGTATTGTTCATTTTATTGCGCAAATAATTTTATTAAAAATAAAATAGTACAAATTTTCATTTTATTTTCACGAAAGCTTCTTCAAAGTTTATTGCTTAATCATCAATGAATTTTCACAAGATCGAGCCCGAAAGTATTCAATTTATTGGCATTATACTTTCATGCTTAAGTCTCGATAAAAACGATGGGCAAATATTTGGGCACCTATGTTACTTAATAATGATTCTTAGGAGTTCTCAGTCACATAGACCAACTGGTCACCCATCCATACCATCTGTATCTACGTGGATGTGTCCCTTTCTCTATAAATTTATGGAGCCGTTGAAGGAGCTTCTTAAGTAACAGTTAAGTTGTGCGAGTGAAAAATCTCGATTGCAATCAATAATAAAACTATTCCCAGTTACCTATTCATCTTGGTCGATAATTGTTAGCAGCTTTAAAATAAGCGTCTTCTTGGCCCATAGCATTTGGCTCGTGAAGAATGTGCCTCGCAATTTTTCCTAAGATTGCAGTATCCCTTCTGTAGTATCCTATTCAACTTTTTATTTCCTTATGAGTGCAATTTCTTCTCGATTTATCTCACTATTAGCCCGCGCAATCGTTAACTTGGTATATCATGGTCATAATTCTTCCCCTCATTACTTTCTCACGCTGTAAATAATACTGTTGAAGGTCACTTAACGTTAGAGGTGAGACCAGCGAGAGCACAAAATGTGAACCTTTTCACCTTTAAATTATTTACGAGCTAGATAATCTGCGTTATCCATCGATGACCCACGTTCATTTGTGTAATCCCATGTCTGAAATGACCTCTGAATTGCTCCTCGGGTATATCCTTCAAGGATAAACAGTTTCACTCACTTTTCTCTTATTGGCTGCGCATCGATTCATTCCTACTACTTATCAGTAAAATCTAAAAATATCTTTTCCTCATGAGACTACAGGAGAACATTTGCCTCGTGCAGTGCATTTGCCTCACAAGCTAGCAGTACAAAGTCATCTGCTTATGATTAATTTGTCAATCGTCCAAATAAACCACATACCTATATTTGTAGCAATTTCGAGTGTCAATTGTTCAGTAGTTAGCCGAAAATGAGTGAGAATATGTATTAATAAAATTCAGTTGGCATCCAATAAATATTTTTTCTATAAAAATATCATTGTGTATAAGTGTGTCGAATTCCACTATTATTTCCACGTGCAGGTAGATTTTCTCACTGATTCAACAGTTTCATAGCACAAATTGTTGCGCAATTTGTGGAAAAGCCCGCTCCTCCGGGATGAGGCTTGCCCATTGCATCCGGGCGTGCTGACTCCTGCGATTGCCCCAAATGTGGGTAACTCGGGCGCGTAATTTTAGGTAGTGGGGACTTAGTTAGCGCTGTCTCACCATAAATGATACTCAAAAGCAGTGGTTTAAGTTGTTTAACACTTGGAAGATTCCTTTAAGTTTGCCTGTTTGAGAAGTCAAGAAAATCGATTAACTCTAGGTTAGGGTAGTTTCCTTCATCAAAGAAAATGAAAGGCATTGATTGCGATTATTTTCTCACCATTAGTGTATTCATAATATACAAATTATTTGGTTTTAGGAATCGCAGTTAAGACGAATGTTAATGGTCAATTTTAAACTCATTTGAAAAAGGCCAGATTGGCGCCCATGCGATGCCACTCCACGTGACGTCACAGAGACCTAGATGCTATGCCAGTAATTAGGAGTTTTACATATTCTGAGATTACCAATGCATGCATGAGGCACAGAGCTCAGGAAACATCTCTTAATAATCACTTGTTAAAATTGCCTATGGTCGGAAACTTTGCTTCGCTTGATAGGGTATTTAATATGTAATCCTTATTTATCGTAATTAGACTACCTGCTAGCAGGGTACTCTGCTATCTGATAGAAACCAGCATCGTAGCGGCGTTCAAAGCCTCGCACCATGGTGGCCTCACACGGCGAAAGCTGGAATCAGAATGGCGTCACACTGGATTTTCCCAGCATTCATACTTAGCCGTCGCGTTTTCGCGCGCTTAAAAATTTTCACTTTTTATTTAATCGTCATTTAAAAATCAAGATGCGTGAAATACGTACTCCAGGAGTAATAATCTTTTTATTTAGGCAATTAAAAAAAAATAGTAAACCACCCTATTTGATGCATCAAGTGGCCAAGAAATGTCTGGAGCATTTCTTCGATGCTAGCGTAACATCGTCCAGTAACGTCAGTAAACTGCGTAAGGTGGGTTTTTATTTAATACTACAGTGGACCGGAATTGAATTGTATTGTTCTCGATCCATAGCGCCAATGTGATGCAAGAAGGTACGAAACAGATGTGTACCTATTGTCTCCCTTCACGATTCAGATACCGTCTGTGTTAATTGTGTGCTACCCTTTCTGGACTGAATATTTCTTGTAACGGTCAAAGTCATCTCAAATCCATCATTCCCAAAACTTTCTCAGGTCCCAATCAAAGTCCCGCCAGAGTTTATAAAGAGCTGGCAACTAAATTAGCTTCGTTTTTTTAATCAGTATAAATAAAATCTCTCGTGAAACATCGTGTCCCTCAAATTTGGAGAGAGGCGAACGTTACCCAAAAATGTAAGGACGGTGATTAAGAATTAACTATAGACCTTTCTACCTAACGTCATAGAACACAGTCGCCAGCGTAGTATTAGGGTATTTAGATAGCGCTAACTTGGTCAAAATCAACATAGATTCGATGAAAAAGGCAGGTCGTGTGAGATTCGGATATTCCCCTTTCTTCATTATCTTTTTTCTTCTGAATAGATGCACGTCCAAGTAGACGCGATATTTTCAGGTGTCAGAGAAGCTTTCGATGAAGTTCCGCACGCAAAATTATTGTTTAGGCGAGAAGCCTATCTTACACATCACGATATTATATGTTGGATTACGCCTGCTTATACAATTATTTTTATTAATTTTTTAATTTTATTGTTTCAAAATATCTTCATAAAATAATGGTTTCAACTTGAGATAAAATGCTTCATTTCTGGAAGGAATTTTCCTAGCCTTCGTTCAAATGAATCATTTATTACGAGGCATTCCTTTTTTATATGGCTACATATAAATTTCAAAATAAGATATTGGTTATAATGTACAAGATACTGCTGAAGATGATATAAACAAAAATACTTATGTAAATTGAAGGGTACCTAAGCAATTATAGAAAATATGCCAAATATGCAAAGCATATATCTATGAAAGATTTGAGGCACTCATACGTAAGCATGAGATGCATAAACTGACATGCTACCTTATACATCAGTACCTCACGGTTATGCAATGAAACATACATGAAAATCAAATTTTATGATCTGAAGAATGAAAAATTATAATTAGATGTGATAAAGAAAATAAATGGAATGGAACAGGTCCAAGAAATCGAAGGTGATCTATATCTACGAGGTAACTTGCAAGCCACCATAAGGGTGTATGGCAAGGGGTGATTCCACGCCGGGCATCCATCACTCATCCTACCGGTGGGGTAACTACGAATATGCTTAAGGGGGGATGAGAGGGGTTAGTGGTGGATACCCCCCCTCCCCCAGGAAACGGGGAGTTCAGGAAAATTTTTGAAAAATAGCATGCCCGAAAATGAATTTTACATTATTTTGGCACATGAAATTCAACTTTGCGCAGACGCAGTTATTATATATCAAATCCAGACAAGATATTTAAATATTTTATTGATTTCTCCGAGTCTTTGGGGGGGGGATACATCACCTCATCCCCCCCCCATAGTTACACCACTGCATCTTACCATTAATCAACAATGCGCCCGCTTCGCGGACACAGGTCAAGCTCACAGGACAATGACATGCGGTAAGGACAGAAACTAGGGGAGTGTAAGGACGCGAATATTCTACTATGCAAATAAAACTAATTGTTAGTAATAAAGCAACGAAAAGTTGGCGAGTAAATGATTCACGCATGCGTTATTAATAAGTAAATAATCGACTAACCTATTGGTAAGTCCTAACGCTACCGCTTTAGTCCCCTATCGGTCGTGGAAAAAACGACATTTTGAATCTATCTGTTCTACAGTCTATCTCTCTCATTTTATTTTCATGATCTGATCTATCGTAGTTTATTGGCGTTCGTAAAGGTCTGGTTACACGATACATTAACACGTACAAGCTGATGTCTAAATGTATGAACGCGTGAATGAACACGAAAATGCACCGTGTAACCACCCAACTTGTGCGAACGCATGAACAGAAAATATAACCTATTCTAGAAAAGTTTCTCGGGTTTTCCACCGGTTGATGTCGTCCATGTCTCCCGACGTTTCGATCCGCGACTTGCTGATCATCCTCAGGGGATCTTCCGAATGGATCATTGGATCAATGGATCATTCGGAAGATCCCCTGAGGATGATCAGCAAGTCGCGGATCGAAACGTCGGGAGACATGGACGACATCAACCGGTGGAAAACCCGAGAAACTTTTCTGCAACTGACACGCCGGGAAAACCTGAGATCATACATAACCTATTCTAATTTGATTCGTGCATTCGTACATGTTCTATTCCGGTCCACCAAAATCGTTCACGCAAACGTACAAACTTATACTTGTTAATGTACCGTGTAACCAGGCCTTAAGGCATGGCTTTTGTCAAAAAATCGTCGGAAATTGATCTCGGGATGGAAAAAAAATTCGGTATCATCTCTCGACGGTGCGATTCTGCTTTTATGGAAGGAGATTTGGGATTCCATTTCGGCCAAAGGACCAAATGGCCTAAATTCCTCGCCGCCTCGTAATGATTGACTAAAATCCCCGAGGCTGACACAAGCTGGTGGTCCGACCTTGGTCTTTTCCGTTCCACACCACTTTAATATCCTCCGCCTCCCTCACCTGCCGACGAGATATGTGAATAAAAGGACGACTCGCATCTGCGATCCGGGGCAGGGACGCGAGTGGTCCACCGGTTTCGATCACGCCAAAGAGTCGAGGACAAACAGTCTCACTCACGCTCTTATGTGTGCTGTTGTGCAGTCCACTGGAGAGCGAGATTAGAGTCAAGGTCGCGGGGGAGATGAGGACCTCGGCATTCCCTTTCCTCTTTCGTGCCAGCTGTCCCGCACGACTTCCAATCATATCTGACTCTCTGCCGAGGTGCCGCACTCAATGATCAAGGTTGATTTGCAGAGGTGAGGGTAGAGCTCGCCCCATACTAAGGCTTAGAAGTTGAATTTCACCCATTGCCCACACGCTCTCCAGTATTATCTCTGCTTAGGTATCCCAATCTTTCACTGATTGGACCCGAAGATCAGTTTGGAAAGGTAAGGGTAGAGCTCACCCCACATTAAGGCACATAAATTGAACTTCACAGATTACCCATACGCCCTCCAATCATATCAGCTTCTCTGCCGAGGTTCCCGACCCACTAGCTGATTGAACCTGAAGGTTGGTTAGGATAGGTGAGGATAGAGCTCACCACAAACTGAGGCAAAGAAGTTAAATTTAACCCGTCATAACCAAATTTGGTGTATATGTACCTGCTACCTAAAATAAAATAAAAACACTTTGTACTTCCCACACAATTTAAATATTTAGCAACCGGTTTCGACGTGTCCTATGTCATTTTCAAATTAGACTGCAGTCTGGCTTGAAAATGACGTGGAACACGTCGAAACCGGTCGCTAAATATTAAAATTGTGTGAAAAGTACAAAGTGTTTTTTTTATTTTATTTTATCATTTTATGACGACGACGATGATGGAAAGTATGGGAGGGAAAATATTTTGTGGCTCCTAGCAGGCGCGTAGCCAGGAATTAAGGCTAGAATGGGTTTAGGAGCAACTAATACTGGAGGTATGGAATACGGGAGGTGTGGGAGCCCTCCTCCAGAAATTTTTAAGATAAATGTTTCAAAATTGTGAGTTTTACGGATTTCTGAGGGATATTCTATTAAGCCTTTCACTATTATGTAAGTAATATTAATCAAATTACGTAAAATGGATTTAACTTTAAAATTTCTCTGACTTATGGGGGGAAGGGTTAACTCCCCCTAAACGATAACCAGTGGTTTACGTAATTTAACACTAGGAAGGTTCCTTTAAGTTTGGCTGCTTGATCGGTCAAGAAAATCGATTAACTCCGAAATTGGGGTAGTTTCCTTCATCAAAGGAAATGCAAGGCATTGATTGCGATTCGTTGCTCACCATTACTATATTCATAATATACTAATTATTTGGTTATTGAAATCCCAAATGTGTTAATGAATGTTAATGGTCAATTTTAAACTCATTTGAAAAAGGCCAGATTGGCGCCCACGCGATGCCACTCCACGTGACGTAACAGGGACCTAGATTCTATACGAGTAGATAGGAGTTTTACATCGTCTGAGATTACCATTGCATGCATGAGGCACAGAGCTCGGGGAAACATCTCCTAATAATCACCTATTAAAATTACCTATGGTCGGAAAGTTTCCTTCGTTTGATAGAGTATTAATGATCCTTGTTTAAGCCAAGTGCTAACTGCTAGCAGGGTACTCTGCTACCTGGTAGAAGTAGCAGAGTAGCACTGGTAAAATTGGTTATCCCCCCTCGCAGCGCCATTGGCTCCTAGAGGAAGGTCCTTCATTCTCTGGTTCTTTGCTGACGAGAGCGAATGGAGTCTTGAAGAATGGAAGGAAAGAGGCCAAGGAGACTTGGATCTAAGAATTTTCCGATTGGGATGTTTGTTGGTATGACAGCGTCTCCCCTCATTCACGTCACTCTCCCGTCCTTCCAAGCGTGTAGACATCCTTGGGACTTTGACAAGTTCACGTGCTTCCTAGAGGTTCGAGTAAATGGGGTCTACAAAACTTTTGCTAAAACCGTCACTCCATGACCATCACCAGAGAGGAGAATTCCTCGCCATCACCCACAGCTCTACAGTCCGAAGTGGTCCTTCACTTCCTCTACAATGTGACTCTATTAAGCTCTTCTTCGTTCTCTCTTCCTTTGTTTCGTGATCCCATTGCCCTAAACACGTTCTATACCGAAGCCTAACTGGTTGGGATTTCGTGCAATATCACAACTAAAAACTGAGCTACTAACGAGAACGGTATCGCGTGAACGGCTCTTCCCTCACGAATCAACTACGAGGTGAATTAACAAAACGGAGAAAATTCGGCAATGAACGCTTGTTGAAGGCGCTTATGAAGCAAAAAAACAACGAGAACACACAAACACAACGTATGGTTTTTAACAATGACATATGGCATTTAGCGAACACAACACGAAAGAAAATAAATAACACTGCAAGAGCAAAGTCATGTGACGTAAGTACGCCTTTCCTAACAGTCCATCACTGAAGTATATGCTTGAGAAGACATTAGGGAAAGAGGAACGCCTTTCATAACAGTTCCGCAATGCAAGAAATTATTTAGAAGACGCAACGGAGGATCCAATAGACATCCTTGAATGCTTATTCCAACTGCGAGCAATCATTTCCGTTTGCTCATCTAACTCTAATAGTTTCGAACTATAACTGCATTTACCGAGGAATATTTAATTAAGCCTTCCTCCATCCTTTTACCATCTCTATCGCGGTCCACCTCTATATCCCTAGCACCTGCCAGCTACCAATAATGAACTAATTTTGGCCTTATTTCGATTGAAACTCTTTCTTCATGACCTTTTCATATCAGCCGCAGTATTTTGGAGAATCTAGCTATCCCTTTCTCTTCTAGAATATAATCTATCTCCATTCTAATCCTTCACATCTTTTTTTACCTTTAATTGGGCCATATATGGTCATTTTTATGGTATTTATTTAAATCCCAATGGATTTCTTAATCGTGTTTTGATGAAGTCTACGTCGCAGCCTCATAAGTTAGTTACCCCTCATTCATTCAGACCTAAGATCGCGATTCATTTAAACTATTCCATGTTTTAAGGGGAAAAATCGTTACAGCCAATGATAGCGCGATTGCGTTAAAGTATTTCTTAATTGGATGCAAGCGGCTAGTGTCATAACAACCCCCCCCCCCACACACACCTATTGAGGTGGCTTGCGGGATAGAGTGTAGATATGCTACCCCCTTTTTCTCCAGATAACTATATCTCTCCAATATTCAGCTTATTAAAACAACTTCTCTGTTTCCGCACTATTTTATTTTTACCGACCATGGTTTCGGCAGCTAGTGCCATTGTCAAGGCACAAGCTGCCGAACCGAATCAAGTCAACCTTGACAATGGCACAAGCTGCCGAAACCATGGTCGGTAAAAATAAAATAGTGTGGAAACAGACAAGTTGTTTTAATAAGCTGAATATCAAAGATTTCCACCGCATCACGCCGGACACTGTATCTTTTATTTCTCTCCAAGTTCATTCCAGCGCTTCATGTCTCTCCGTCTTCTTATCATTATCACGATCTTTTGATCCCATACCATCGTGGGGAATACATATAAGAAATATTTGCGGCATATCCCTGAAGAAATTAGGATTCGTCAAGCGTATTGTGGGAAGATTTTCGGATGAGAAAGTAAAATAAACCTGCTATTTCACACTCGTCCGACTGCACATTGAATATGCATCGAGCATATGGGATCCGGTGCAGATATATAAACGTGAACTGAATAAAATACAAAGGAAGGCTGCGCGGTTCGTCAAAAACTGCGACAGGCGTACAAAAAGCTTTACACTGATGTTAAGGCAATTAGGCTGGGAGTCGCTGGAGACTCGGAGTCTGCGAGATAGGCTTATATTGCTTGAACAATTGAGAATAGATATCTTTCAGATAGACACGGAGAACATAATATTAGAGCCCCACTACCTTTCCAGGTCCGACAGAAGCAATAAATTAAGAGAGATATTTAGCCGAACGGATAGATATGGGAGTTCGTTTTTCTATCGCACCATAAAGGACGTTAATAATGATAATCGTAATTTCGTATTTCCTTTTTATGTGTAAACGGCTGGTGTCCTAACACCCCTGCCACACGCCTTATAGGCGGCTTGCGGGGTAGCATGTAGATGTAGGTGTAGTTTTACTCATGATCATTTTAAGCGGTGCACTAGTAACGATAAATATTAATCGTTTCGAACCATCCATTCCCAGATAAATTTCTGCTCCGTGTTGGATCAACTAAAGCAATAAAACGAGAAAAAGCGCGAAAATACCCTTGAGACAGTTAAACCAGGTAAAAAAGAGGAAGCTGTCCTACAAAAGTGGTACCAGAGGGACCCCTTTTGAAACGAATATGGCGGCTTTGGTTTATATGAGATGATTGTGTCGACATCGATTATTTTTCATTGATTTCTTTGGAATGCGAGAGTGTGTCCTAACACCCCTGCCACACGCCTATAGGCGGCTTGCGGGGTAGTGTGTAGATGTAGATACCGTTTCGGCATTTCACACTCGCATTAAAAATTGAAATTTTCCGGTTTGGAGGAATCGAAAAGGGAGGGGTTTTCTGGGTCCAAATCGTAGGCCCTTTTTTCCGGGGGCCCCCGAGCAGGTGCAAGTTGGGGGAGGAAGGGTTGAGGGTGGGGGGGTCTCCGAGCAAAGATTTTGTGAGCATGCTTGCCGGCTCTTTACCGCCGTCCGCCTTTTCGTGTTTGCGCTCACGGAACCGTGTTGTTTTGGAGGTCACTTTGCGATGGAAGGGCACGCAGCGAGAGGCGCAAAGGCCAATCTGTTTCCTCGGAGCAGGTGCGGAAAGACGTTTCCAGAGAGAGAGGGAGAGAACAGCATACGGGAAGTGTGAGACATCCCTTCGTGAATCTGTTACGGGAAAGGGTTTGCCCTGAAGGCAAAGTGGGCAAGCTTTGTAGAGGCAATACTCTTCTGTCTACCCTAGCCACGAAAATGCATGTGGAAAAGGAGGGAAAACTTTATTTTTTTGGGCCGAAAAAAAATTAGGGTCGACCGTGTCATTAATGTATTTTTCTTCCCACCACTTCACGGGTCGCGTGAAAAAGGATGGTTAAAGAGCATATAAAGGGATGCTTTTATTTGGATTGTTATGTGTTTCGAGTTGCGTCGACATTTTCGAAGTCATTAGCGCCTTAAGGAGGGTGTAGGGCTTAAGCGGAAAATGTTTAAGATGAAAAGAAGGCGAAAGAGTATTCTAGGGGTGTTACTTAGAAGTCAGGGAAACCTTTCTGGTTCCCCTTTCTCACCCCTCATTGAAGACTTGAAAAACAAAATATTTCTGGGGAGTTCCCTTCTGCCGTCTCGTCGATTGATACCCTTGCCGCGCGAAATGGGTTTGATGCACTCGGAGAAATGCCGACCGCTGCGCGTTCGTTGGAGTTGAGCCCTGGACACAGGAAACAAAGGAATGACGCCAGCACATCCCAGGGAGGATCCAAATAAAATAGCGCATTCGGCCATTTTGAGAATTACCTCCAACCTTAGCACTTCGTTTTAAAATCATTTTTTTAATCTTTAGGAATTTTAATTATTACGGAGGCTTCCGCGATTCCCTGAAAGATTGGGGCACCTCGGCAGAAATAAGATTGGAGAGCGTGAGGGTAATGGGTAAAATTCAACTTATGAGCCTTAGTATGGGGCGAGCTGTACCCTCACCTCTGCAAACCAAACTTGATCATTGAGTGCGGCACCTCGGAAGAGAGGCAAATATGATTGGTTTCCGGGTAAATTCCACGTCGACTCATTCTTAAGTCCACGCGACGCGGAATTCAACCGTCTTTGGGGGTTTTACCTAATATCTTAAATTTCAGATGCAGATAACGCGATTCGGATGATCGCTTTTGGTATCCTGGAAGAAATTTTGTAGGCGTAGAGACCCGACAGCGCGGCTCAGGACAAATGCTTTTCGCATATGGCGTAAGAAAAATTATTTGCCGTCATAGATCACAGACATCAAGGCTGCAAAAGAAATTTAAGGGAACAGGTACGAGGATTAATAAATCAATTTTTATTTCAGGTAAATCTGTTCTCCGCTATTTGGGCCGACCATAAATCTATTTTCATATAATTAGCATGATCCACTTACATAACACTATGCATTTGCTAATAAATCAACTAGTAGTACGATGATCATGATTCTTAAGATACAAGGAGCATTTTTTATCAAAACGAGGTGTATATATATATATTGTAGCATCATCATCATTCAACAATCCTAAGATTGGTTTGACGCAGCTCTCCATTTCTCTTTCCTATCCGCTAGCCTTTTTATAGCGACATGTTTATTCAGATTGTGGTAAAAATCGGCATTTTTCGCAATCTTTGATCAGTATCGCCATCACCACAAATATTTTTTCTAAATCTATAAATGCTTATATTTGCTGCAGTATACAGAAAACCTTCACTCCTGATACATGTAGATTTTTTGGCATTGAAATGAAGTAATGGGAATATTTATTTTGTAAAAAATGTACTAATAGGGTTTGGAATGCAAAAGCATTTCTGCTGTTAAGTCGAACTATGCAACATTAAATTGTGTTTGGCTATTAAGTGTGGTCAATAATCGATTAGCCCTTCGTATCACTGAGCCAGCGGCCAATCAAGGAAGCTGGCACAAGAAAAGGCATTCGCGCTGATAGCTTTCAGCCCGAGGTTTATTTACAGTTTCCTCCCCAGCACGAAATTCCCGAGATTGGGGTCATATACAGCTCGGAGCATCGTGAGGGTATTTATTGACTAGCACAAAAGCGGTGGCGTTTGTACTCCACCCTTAAATGCAAGAAAGGTCTTCCATAGTAACATGTAGTGCCTAGGAATCTATTTCTGTCCCAGGATGAATACAATGTGTACCAACTCCGATATGTACCACAATTCACAATTCCAGAGCGTTGATATTACACGCTAATCAAATATCGCAATGGGCTGCAATTACAAAAATTGCAGCGAGAGTTGAAATAATTTGAGTGGCATACGAATGAATTTTCAGGGCTCATTAATTTATTATGATTAATTTTCGCCCAACATATGCATAATTATTATATATGAATAAAATGTTTTACTTAATTTAAAATATTTAATAAATTCTCTCAATAAATTTCATTTTTTAATGCAACGTTTGGTGCGCATTTAAAATCACCGAGATGTTGCGTGGTTACTTATCACAGAAAAACTTGAAACTTGGCTTCCCACTGCGTTGATATTTTTACAGCTCATCTGTAAGGCAAAAAGCGATGTCCGCAAATTAAATGTTCAAAAACTGGTCCGTTGTTATTAATTTATTGTGATTTAATCAATTCTGTCTCTCAAGTGTTTTGTCTATAAATTCAACCATATGAATTGCACAGCTATTTTCAAGAATGGTATCCTGGAAAGCACAAACATTACACTCCTTAGTAACATCTTGATTCCTCGACTTATCGATTTTTCAATTGAATATCTAGAGTCGCAATTGAGTGGTGAAAAATAGGTTCTACATCATACATTTACCTTGTGACTTGACTCTCCAGCCATAAATACATGAAAGTTACAAATTTGAGCGATACCACGTCGCAGTCTTTTAAGAAAATCTCTGCACACTTGCTCCAGCAACTCATCACACGAGTAAACACAGCATCCACTCCAGACCGTTAATTGCGCATTAGTGAGGAGGAGAGTTGCACAGCTGCGGCTAAGCTAAGCGCGTATTTCACGGGAGTGCGCAATTGGTGGCATCTCAGCTCGAGTCGTCGCAATTGGCCTGCGCAACACTTTCGCCCACTGATCCATATGGAGAATGATTTTTCGCAACTGTCCCCAAATATATTTCACCATCTAGAAGTTACGTCGCGTCGCAGCATCAAGCCTCTAAACTTGATGAAATATGATTTGATGCTTTCCCGGCGAGTGATGTGGGTAAATTCTTCTCGAGATTCCCACCAGGTTAATTTTTCCGTTATGGCCAACGTTTCAAGTTCCGACTCGGGGCTCATCCTGAGGGCTGAATGCTGTTTTAACAACAGTGGATACGAAACCCTAGGGCGGGCTCGCTAGGTTACTCTCCTGGGCCGAGGTCTGGAAGCGTTAGCTTATCACCTCTGCTCCGCAGAAGGGGAAGGACAGGAAGGAAAAAGGAAGGAGGCGCCGCCGTGATAGAGGCCCGATGACGCCTCCTTGGAACAGGATAGGGAAGGAAGGGAAGAGGAATACCGCACCGTCACAAAGGCGGGCGGGTCCTACCAATAGCGAAACCTGGAAAAACCATTACTGTGCCAGCGATTTTAGAGGATTGTCCTATGAGGAAGAATAATCCAACGATCAAATCGCTAGATGATGTTTTAACAACAATCGTTAAGTCGAAGAATTAAGGTGTTACTAGGGAATGTAATATATCGATGGCTAAGTTCTAACAACATGCATCTCAAATTCGGCCGGTTTGAGACAGGTATCTTAAACAAAGAGTAATAACATTAAAAAAATAAAATAAAAGCAATTAAAACTCTTTGTTTGCAAATGAATGCTTCTTTTTCAGTTTCATGAACTTTTGGTTTCCAAAATTCAGGGTACAAGTAAAAAAAAATTAATCGTTTTTTTGCTCTCCTGAAAAGTTGCTATTTTTGAGACACGTGTTGTTAGAACTTAGCCATCGATATGTGCCTTTAAGGACACCATTCTTGAAAATCGCTGTACAGATCACATGCTTGTATTTATTGACAAAAAATTTGAGAGATAGACTTGATCTATCACAATAAATTAACAACAACGGACCAGTTTTGGAACGCTTAATTTGCGGACATCGCTTTTGTCCTACAGATGAACCGTAAAAATATCAACGAAGTGGTAAACCAAGTTTCAAGTTTTTCTTTGGTAAGTAACCACACAACATATCACTGATTTTAAGTGCGCGCCAAACGTTGTATTAAAAAAAAACCAACAGTTAATCCTGATGATGAGCCCCAAATCGGAGCTTGAAACTTTGGCCATTATGGAATATGTATAGTTAACCCGGTGGGAATCCTGAGAAGAGTTTATCCACTCTGAACTTGATCTTTACCCACTGAGTCATGCATCTCAACATGCACAGCTGGATTTACTTATTATTACTCACTATTATCCACATAAATACGATGAATTTATACATAACTACAGTTGGTATGTTTAATACCCTTTGGATGAGTGATGTAGATCTACTTGGTACGAAATTTACCTATTTCTAAAGTATCTCCACACGTCTTCTCTTTGTTTTATATTCTAAAACCAATATTCTGTATTTAGTACCAAAATGATCGTAGCCTTCCTTTCGCATGTTATCTCTAATAACCGAACCAAATAGTTGACGGCTCCAAAATATTACGCCAGTTCGATTGGTTGAAGTTTTTCGTTTGAAGTCACAGACTTCAAGACAGAAGGGACAGAAGTTGCATGTGTTGAATTTGAATTTGCAAAAACAACGGTTGTCTCTTTGTAAAATAATCGGATCAAGACTATTTTAATCATGTGTTATAGAATATCATGTTCGATACTGCAACGGCAGGCAGGAACCAGACAAACTAAATGTCTGGAGTTCTGAAATCAGTATTTTTATTAGAATATAGTTCGAATTTTTTTCTTCAACTCAAATGTGGCGGTGCCTACTGTACGCGACTGAAATGTAAATTATTATTTATATCTATTTATTAGCAATTTATTTATTTATTATCAATTTCCCCGTAAACAGCACATGACGGCGTTTTACAACGAGGGTTTCCAATATTAACAAAGTACAACAGAAACATCCATGCCCTGGATAGGGATCACTTACCCAGGCGGGATTCGAACCCACGTCCTACAGTTTGGCAGGCGAGGACTTTGCCCCACCGCCACCGAGGCCGGCATATCAATATGAACTTGCTCGATTCAACTGCACTCAGTCACGTATTGCTTTCAATTACTTCCATTTGCAAGTATTAATGGCTCAGTGATATTGCGATGTCATACAAATGATATACTGTCACTTGCTCCTTAAATATCCGACTCATATCCTTTTTAATAATTTACTGTCTTTATTTCCATATACAGCGGCTGCTAGATTGTTTTTCTACCGTGGAAAGATTGCTTTTCCTTCTCTTACTTTTTAAATTACGAGCTTCATTCTTGAATCTTTCTTTATGTACAACCTTATTTTTACATGTGGAATTTCGTATTTTTTTAAATTTTCCTCGATAGTCTGTCAGCTGAACGCTTTCAAAATCCAGTATACATTTTTGCATCCCACTTTGAATGATCTCTATTTATAGCTGAAGTAAATCTAGATTGATCGTTTATTTATTAACCTTCTACACCCTAATTTTTCTTTAATGATACCTATTTTGTGAATATTATGTAAAAAAAATTATCTCAGCCAATTCTTTGCATGTATTCCAGCATTCTTGTAGTACATTCTCCAAGCATAGTTCATTTTCGGGATTTTGTTGTTAATTATAATTTTTATTATGTTATCAAAAACCATTATAAGACCTGTAAAGAGAGATCTTGCCCACAAGGGAATGAAATGGGTCAATTCCTTTGTCCTAGCTTAATAGGTAACGTTTCGTTTTTCATATTGCTTCCTAGGAATTTTCGACAAATGTTGTCTAGCACATCAAGCTGTTAATGTATTTTCTTTTAACGATTCTCATATTTCCATTGATGGTAATTCATCCTCAGAAATTTTAATAAACTTAAAAATGAGTCAACTGACCCTCTTGCGGGACTTAAGTAAAAAAATTTTCAAAATTACTACTTAAATTCTATGGCAACTTTATAGTTTTATGCAAAAATATTTTAAATTCATTTTATTCTAAGCACCCGAACCCTAGAATTGAGCATGATATAAGTGACTTATTCTGTAAACATTCAGAAGATAATGAAAAATATCTATTAATATCACCCTCCTCCCATGTGTTAAAGGTATTCATGTAGCAATGCATTCAAGTAATGCAATAAAGTCAAGTAAATTGAATATTAAGTTTGTTTTTACCAATCTCAACGTTAAAATTTCGATGTGATTATCATAGTAAGTTTTTTTTAATGATTCCACTATGAAAAAAGATGGTCGAAATTAAAAAAAAATGTTTCTACAGGTAGTATCTCTAAACAATAATTTTTTGCGATAAGTTTTCTTGGTTATTACAGAATTACTTACACCACTTTTTTTTTACACAGCGCGAATGAATTATCATCATCTTCAGGCCCAAATTATGATTTTAATTTGCTCCTGAAGTTGATGATAATTCATTGAAACCCGGGTCGCGCTCTGTAAAAAATAAGTGGTATAAGTAATTGTGCGATATCTAAGAAAACCTATAATGCAATATCACAATGTTAATGAAGAGTTAGTGTTTTTTTTGCGATATTTTGTATGCCATTGTAGGACTCCACCAATACTAGCGAAATTAAAATTTTATTTTGAAGCAATGGGGACGGGCAACTTTTTCCAGAATAAAATATACGTACAAGACGAAACCCTAGTGGGATAGCTAAAAGCCCATCATGGTGCCACCACTGCTGCTGGACACATTAAAGGAAGAAATCCTCTCTTGACACCCTCTCGGATTTAGCTGAAGCAGTACTGATGGAACCGTCACATGAATTTGAACTCGACGTTCTATGATCGTTAGCTGATTGGATACCAACGTTGTTTCGTGATTGGGTAAACTTTCAGTTTGTTATTGATGCATCAATTCCCTTTATACTAATTTTCTTCGGCCGCAGTTGCTTGGAAATCGCCTTAATCACTTCATCAGAGTTTCTAATGACTTTCACAATTAGAGAGCACGTTCTTTAGGCGTATCTATTTTGATTGGTTTACCCCCACTGCTTCTGATCTAAGACTGAAACTTTTGATATAAATGCGTGCACGAATATTGACTATTAAGTCAAGAGCGTGTCTTGGAGCGCGTAAAAGGAAACTATAGCCTTCATTAGGGTTGTAGCGATTAATAATGCTATCCTTAAAAGGTCGTATCGGTATTTTTGCCAATTAATCAGATCGGCGACATCAGATCGACGATCGGCGATTGATCAGCATGCAAATCGGTCTATATTTAATTTAATTCCGCTGATAACGTTAATTATCGTATTAGATCGATTAAGGTGATTTTAAAAGGAGCATTTAGCAAATTATGTTGGCCTGTCTCGTCTCCAAAATTTGAACCCTTCCTTGAATTCACAAAAAGATCTACTGTCTTTTATTCTGCTTATCCATAAATCCTATGCTCGTCTTTCTTCTCTCAGCTTTTATAACATTCCGCCCTCTATCATGGTTTGTACCTACCTCAACTTATTACATTTTTGCTGTGCTCATCATAGTAAAGTTTTTAATGTGTTCCGCCATAAAGTGTTACGGTTGAGCTAAAAAACTCAACGTTAAACTTTAGCTGTGATTATCATATTAAGGTTTTTTAACTATTCTACTATGAAAAACGATGGTTGAAATTAAAAAAAATATTTCTACGGGAATAATCTTTGAACAATGAATTTGTTGCGATATTTTGTATGCCATTGTCGAACATTACCAAGACAGGAAAAATTCAAATTTTATTTTTAAGTGATGGAGATTGGTAACTTCTCCTTGTTTCTATGATAAAAATATTGTTGTACCCGATCCTTCCAAAACCTTTGTCTCCTCAATATTTACCTTAAAAGTTTCCTTGCCTCGCCTACCATGTCTAGCACTTCGTCGTTTTTCTCCATCTCGGCTCACACCACATTTTTCATTTTCCGTTTACAGAACCACATCTCGAGCGCCTCCATAATTTTCTCATTCACTTTTCTCAGCGTTCAAATTTTCACTTCGTTTTATTTAGTTTACCGCCACTGTTTCTTCTCTACGGCCAAGTGTTTACATGTAAATGCAAGCAAGAATTTTGGCTTGCAAGCACTGAGAGTGTCTTAGCCCGTATAAAAGGAAACTATAGCCATAATTAGTGTTGTAACCATTAGTAGGTCGTTAATCCTTAATCGGCCATACCGTTTTTTTGCCAATTAATCTATTGGACGGTATCAGGTCGACGAACGTCGATTTATCGGCATACATGATGATTTTTATTTATTATATTAATTTATTTCCATCAGCATCAGAAAACAGCTTTTTATGACCTTTTACATTGAAGTTATTAAAATGTTAACAATTGAACGTGCAGAAACAACCATGCCCTGGTTAGGGGTAACTTACGCAGCTCGTAGGGGACTCGAACCTGCCACCTCCTGTTTGGTAGGCGAGGACTTTACCCCGCCGCCACCGAGACCGGCCATTGGAATGAAACATCTAAATTAAATAAATAATGGAAATCGAATATTGAATTTAATGAGCGTCCTAAATATGGATAATGCTTAGCAAAGTCTTAAGTAATTATTAGAGGACCAATTCAAGTACGTATTTTAACTTTCCCCGTTATGGGGTAAGTTTACGCAGCGCCAGATACACAATTACAAATCCTAAAATGGGCTTTTACATAATAACTCCGGAGCCTTAAGACCAGATAGAAACACTATCAATTTCTATTTGATCAAAATGTCAATTTGGGGTCCTTGTTGCTTCCAGCCTGGCCACCGCGCTGAGCAGTATCTGTGTGAATGTCTGCTAGGCCATTGCACGCATTCGATTCACTTTGCGCTAAAGACTATCCCGTGGAACCTTTTCGTTTTGTCATGCTCCTGAACTAACAAAGAAACGACTAACGACGCAAAGGATGATATATTTCGTTGCGCTCCCATTTTGCTAGCCATTTGGGCTAAAACGCTATTTAGTATCTTGCGAGCGATTACTGAGAAATAGGTATGCACTTAAATTACACGTGCATGCTCCCTCTGTTTAACATTTCGATCATTTTTCGGTTGAAACCGCATAAAAAGCAATAGTCCTAAGTTGTTAGTCCTTATATCCCCAAATAATTTCAAAGCTGTTAGAAGCCTAAATTATTTGCCTTTTTTCTCTCCAAAATATACAATGTGGCGAATAATCTGAAAAAGAGATGCATGAACAGAGAAACGGTCATCGAGGCCAGAGTGTTTCAATGCAAGGAGTCAGTCATAAGCCGAAAAAATTGTTATTCAACTTCAAGCACTACTGATGATGTTTTATGGTCTTGTTGGCATGAATATTGTCATGGGATTAAGTGTTTCACGAGTTCGATGATGTGAAGAAATTACATGATACGGTGTTGTAAATGGTGTTCATTACTCATTGAGACTTCCGCTTCGAAAATCAGCATCCATTTATTATCGAAAACGACCGCCTCTAACGAGTAAAAGGTTCTTTATTAAGTTTGGAGCGGTTGCTGACAAAAAGTTAATATACTTCAAGTACAGGATTTAAGTGCTCCTCCTGGTTGATACTTAGTTCATTTTTTGGTGTAAAAGGCTTAAAAAAGAAAAGTACAGATTCTTAAGTCCTTACAAACCCAAAAATTCTTCAGGCCGTGAGGAGCCACTTATTTTTAATTTTTATTCCCTCTTAAATATGTAGTGCAGCTAGTCATCTGAGAAAGAGATGCATGCAGAAACATTTAAATGTTTTTCGAACCCAGAATGCTTTCAACGCATTGGCCGAAGCAATGTTATTCAACGACTTCAAGCATACCTGATTATATTTAATTGTCTTATTGGCATAAATATTGCCGTCGGATTAAAATGTTTCTTCAACTCGACGATGTGAAGAAATTACTCGACAAGGCGTTGCAGAGGGTGGTTATAATTCACTGAGACTTCCGCTTCGAAAATCAGCATCCATTCATTATCGTACGCGTCCGCCTTCAACGAGTAGCTGTTCCTGAAAGGAGTCACGAAGGAGTGGTAAAAAAAAACAGATCGTATAAAGGTTTAGGAGGTGCTAAAATAAATACGTATACGTTGATTATTGCGTGTTTCGCGATGTTCATCATTCTTTCTACCATCCTATTTTTTTCTCACGCACCCCGCGGATGTATCCGCCTGAGCAAAACCCACCCAGAGGTGTTTGCTACACCGATTCGCGATAATTGCAGACCGCACCTCCCGTATGGTATACTAATCACCCGGTCGATTCGCCGTCGGAGGAAAGGAATTAGCTCACGTTCCAAATTCCTGCTCGAGTTTTTCGGCGCCTCTGGTGAGAATGCTAATATGCCTTCACCCTTTTCTGCAGCGTGTCGGAGAAATGAGCGGATCGGTGGGAAAGGAAATTATAAGCTCGAAGATGGATGATGAACGTTCAGGTGGCACCATTAGTCTTCCATCGCCTCTGTCAATATGTGGCCGAAGGCGCCGACATTTGGGAAATTGCCAAGAATGTGCCATAATCAGGGGCAATATTTTCTCGTGCGTATGGTGAACTGATTTTTTGATCAAATGTTAATACGTACGGTCTGATGGATCACGGTAATAATTTTATCGGAATTCTTTTGATGTCGAATTCTGCATAAAAATGTCGATAATCCGTAGTAAAAGTTAAATTTCTTTTATATCCGATTCAAATACAAGTACTTCAGCAAAAATAGACTATGGATAAGGGTAAAGTTGATGGTTTCCGGTGATACTTCATGGAATTTGCTGAATATTTTGAATTATTTGAGGACATGCCAACAACAAAGAAAAAATTAGATAAAAAATATTAGTCGAAGCATTGCCTGTTGTTACGACGTTTTTGGCAAACAAATAGAGAAAAATTAAAAACTGAAGTCCGTGTACTTTGCCCTAGTCTCCCCATTTGATAATCTTTATTCTTCTTGAATGAATACATTGAACTTCGTTTTTCCACTAGAAGATGACGTTGATAGTTGAAAACATGGTCGTGTTTCAAGAAAAACATCTGTGGGAAAACAAAGTTTAAGATATTCATTCAAGAAGAATAAGGATTCTCAAATGGGGAGACTTGGACAAATCACACGGACTTCAGTTTTTATTTTTTCTCAATTTTTTTGCCAAAAAACGCCGTAACAACAGGCAATGCTTCGACTAATATTTTTTATCTAATTTTTTCTTTGTTGTTGGCATGTCCTCAAATAATTATGAATTAGCCCAAGTCAATTACCTATATTAACCATGCGAGCAAGGGGTAAGTTTACACATCACTCGTTTACAAATTCTTTAAAAATGGCTTTTAAATAGTAAATGGATGCAAAATCTTACATATTTGTAAACGATCAAAATATTTTTTATGATGGATGAAAAATTATAAGAGATAGTTATAATTTAATCAAACTGTTATGAGTCCTAAATAATGTAACGTATTTTTCCGATAATTTTTCGCTAAAAGTTGTTTAGATGCCAGTTTTTGTCATCAACTCCTCCTAATTTTATTGCATTTATTTATTTCGTAAAATCAGCCTACCGATTGCCATTGCCCCCCAGCCATTGCTCCATTATCCTATTACTACAAAAGAAAGATATTTCAAATGAGCCAAATACACATAAAAACATAATTGCTGGAAAATATTTTGAAATATTCATGATTTTTAAGTAAAAAATTACATTTTTTGTTCCACTTACGGGCAATTTGGAGTTAGGAATGCAGTACGCCAACCAGTAGGCCAGTCATTAGGTATTCTTGAAGGAGGTAATGATAATGGCTATGCTGATTTCTACTATTTATTGCAATGAATCTAGGTGGAGTTAGAATAAAAAAACTATTAAGTAACGATTTCTGTTTGCCTTCTGCACCAAATATTAAATGAGGTATTCAAATAGCAGAGCCTTTTTCGTATCCTCCCCTTGTAAAGGTGAAATTCACTATGGCAAAACCATATAGCTTAACCGGGATTTGAAACCAGAATCCGATTACAGGTCAGTTACACCAGTAAGCCCAGGTACAGACCTGATAGGCGAGAGGGATATGAGGGTTTCCAGTCTCGGGAAATTCGAATGCTTTTTTTCATGGTTGATGTCATTTCAAGTTTTATGGGAAATCGGACACCCATGGATTTGTTTTCATATTCACGTCAGGATAAATTTAGCTTCCGATAGAGCTCAATGAATTTAAAAAAACCCTATTTTCTCTTTTTTCCGAGTACAAAGTCACTAATTTCATGCAGTTCTCTGTGTAAAATCTTGAAATGAAAGAAACCTATGTATGCACTCAGACAGTGGCATAACTAGGAATATCCTTGTAGGGGGATGGGGAGGATGGCCTGGGGTGGACAGGCAGAGGGGTCCGGGAAAATATTTGAAAAATGACAAGCCTGGAAATATATTTTACATCATTTTGGCACTGAAGATCTATCTTTAAGCAGATGCAGTTATTACATTTCAAATCTAGGCAATAGTTTTAAATAATTTTTTATTCCTCTGAGGCTTTGGGGGGGGGATCTATCCCCTCATAGCCCCCCATAATTACGCCACTGCACGCAGGTTTCAAACCCCAATTGCCTGGGCCTCAATAAAAAGTCTACGAATTCTTTAAAACTTCAGAAAAAATTATATCGCATTACCCTTGTTTTTAGAAATAACAGCATAATAGATATTATTTATTACATCTTCCAATAGATATTTAATGTACAATAACCCAAACATGACAGTGAATTTGACGCCATGAAAAACTACTTAGAAACTCTAGTGACATAGAACTGAAGTCCAGTACGTAACTGGAAAAGGACCTTCCAATGAAGACATTTAGATCTGGAGGAAACAAAACAAAAATCTAATTAAAGTTATCTTTTTTTTTTGCTTTGGAAACTTCACGAGAACTCAACGCGTATCGCTAGTTTTCGCCGTAAATTGCATGGGAAAAACCAAATTTTCCAGGAAGCTCGCCGAATTTCCTGATCGTTTCCAGGAGTTTTGTTTCAGAATATCGATATAGCCCGAGTATTCCAGTTATTACCGGTTTATAGGATAGCGGGCACCCTTGGATTTGTATTTTCACACTCACGTCATGATAAAGTCATATATTAAGCTTCCGATATAGTTCGAAGAATTGAAAAAAATCATTCGCCAATACTTAAAACATGTGATACGTATTTTCTCTCTTTCTGAAAAATTGCTCACTTTTATCGTTTGAATTTTCAATGAATCTCTCTGGAGAAACAAGTTGCTGGCCAACCGTAGGGGTTGGGTGTAGATTTTACACAATGTGTCGTCACGGTGTGTCATCGAGAGATTTCTGTGATGTTTCATACCTCCGGTGAAAGCTTCTCTTCAATTCTTTGAGTATATAATTAATGATAAACCGCATTAATCATTTTATCATTCGGCTCATAAGGATTGGTGGTAGATTTTACGCTATTTTTTGGCTCGGTGCATTATAGAGAGATTTCTGTGATGCTTTTTAGCTTCGGTCAAATCTTCTCTTCAATTCTTATAATATAAAATGAAGTAAAAAACCGCATTAATCGTTTGGTCATTCGGCTCGTAGGGATTGTGGGTAGATTTTGTACAATTTGTTGCCACAGTTCATCATCTGTGATGTTTCTTAGCTTTGATCGAAGCTTCTCCTCAATAATTAGAACATGAGGGGGTTAGAAGCCAAGGGGTGATTTTTTTCCTAAACAGTGTTAGGTTTCCTAAACAGGACTTAGGCAAAGAAAACATACTAGATCAAGTAGATATTTAGTAGTACATTTGACTTTCCACTCGATGAGAGCACAGAACAGAGACTCACTCGTATCCCTTGGCAACCAATTTTTTTTTAAATTTCTTCTATCAATTTCTGTACCTGGTTCTGGATGGAAAATAATCACTTGTACCCTCTACCTTCTCACCTCATCATTTATAATTAATATCCACCGTGATAATCATTCGGCTCGTACGAAATTTAAATAGAGACCCTTGAAATTTCAATTTTAACACCTCTCATTTGTTGCAATGCCATGGTGCAATCTACTTTCCACTTTTTGCGACACCCATGTGAGACGCGACGTGTCGTTTCCGCGTGTGACTTGGCGACACACCAATTGTGAGGGACTCGGTTGTGACCTTTCGGGCGTTGCCTCTGATCGGCGTCCAGAGTCGAGCTATTATCCGTCCGCATATCTTTCCCGGAAAATATTCTAGTCATAAGGAAAAATGAGCACCTCTATTTTTTGAATGTTGGGATTTTTCTCTTGGCTAAGAGCGAAATGAAGTTTTTTCCTCGTTTATTACATAACCTCGTCCAAACTGCAAGCTAATTTTCATTGAGGTAGATAGGAGGAGATGGAATGGGCCTTGCTGGGCATTGGAGAGGGAAGTACCATTTAGGAGAAGGGGATAAGTGGAACAGTTCGAAAAATGCTTCATGTGAACCTAAAATGGTTAATAGGTATAATTATTTTTAAATATCATATAGGTATGTTAACATTTTCCTCATTGCTTATAGTACAATCAAAGCACTGTATGAAAAGTATGACTTTGTATGTAGTCACGCCCACGGGAGCTAAGTTAAACATACCTAGGATTAAGGTAGCCATAAAAACATATTTGGACTAGTCGGAATGCGAACTCTGATCTCCCAATTGCAGGTGAGGTGCTTTAACCAGTTACACCTCCAATCCATATTCTCAAGGTGAATTTCTGGATGGGTTTTACCGATCAAAGTGTCCTAACCACACTGGCAATCAGGAGATTCGGATTCGAATGTCGGCTTATCCAATATTTTTTCATGGAGAACTCTATCCTTGGTATATTTATAGTGCAATGGCTTTTGAGCCCCGGGTTCAAATAACGTGTGAACTCTTAGGATAATACCTACTCTTCAATACCCAGTGTAGCTTCTAAGCAACATCAAATTTGAAGATATTCCACTAATAAACTGTGTGTTTTAGCTCTGTTAAAGACATATCTGGGCTACTTTATACCACGTTGGAATATTAAATGGTCTATATGATACTGTTATGATTGTAATGATTGAGTTGATTATTGACACATTTTAAAATGGAAAATATCCACTGCGCTACTGAAATGAAAGGTAATTGCACTTTTCCAATGTTATTTGAAAGCGTAAAAATCGTTTCGGCTCACAGGGCCTGGTCTGAGGCAAACATTCTGGTACAATCTGGTACAACACATTAACATTACTGTGGAAAGGTGCAACTGCCATTTATTTCAGTATGTCGAACTTCCACTACATCACGCTTCAATCAGTTTAATTTATTTATCTTGCTATTCTCGGATGTAAATTACGTCTAACTGGGTTTCTAACTTTAATTTTGTTGCTGGAAATGTTAGTACCCCTCATTGTATCAGGAATAAACCTGAATAGGTATATTATATTCACCTCAAGTTTATAAGCTCGCGGCTTATTAGGAGAGCGATTATTCAACTATGAAATAGATATAAGTCAATATTAAGTGAATTACAGTCATAGTTATAGCATGAAATCTAAATTTGTTGAACATGTTTAATTTTTTGCTCGAGCACAGTAAGTATACCCTTCTTTGATATTTTTTTATCGCACAATACGAATAATAATCCAGTTTTTTATAGAAAAAAAATTTGCTTTGATTTGGCAGATGTCTTTATAATAAATTCTTGAGATAATGCGCTATTTTGGCATTCTTCGTAGAGAAATACTAATCCAATAATTTGGCTAGTAATTTGTATCTATCCGTCTTCTGGGTTTCAATTCGAACTATTTCCTGGCGAACTTCTCCTCATCTGCCCCTGGCTTTTAATCTCCAATCGAATCATTTTAAGGACATAAGAAACATATTAGCTTCCATTCGTGGTGTTTAATGAGCAGTAATTTAAGGTTTGGCTTTTGGAATTAGGCGCTCCTACTGAATACAAATATCCATCCCCCTTGACGATGATACTACATTTTCCGTCAACCACCCTGGCCAAAATATCGATTTGGTCATTAATTTTAGTGTTTTGGATGCTTGTGGATGGTGAACAAGTTTAAGTTTCACCTCTAGCTCAGTAAACATACTCTTCTTCTATACTTTTCCATCGCATGATACGAATATCAATCCGATTTTTTCATAGAAAAAAATTGTTTTTTTTTTGCATCCATTAGGCAGATGTCTTTATAATAAATTCTCGCGCGAAGATGCCATTTTGGCATTCTTCGTAGAGAAACGTGAATCTATTAATTTGGCCAGTAATTTGCATCTATCCGTCATCTGGGTTTCAAACAGAACGATTTCCTAGCGAACTTCTCCTCATCTTACCCAGGCTTTTAACCTTCAATCGGATCATTTTAGGGGCATAAGAAACATATCAGCTTCCATTCGTGGTGCCTAATGAGATGTAATTTAAGGTTTGACTTTTGGAATTAGTCGCTCCTACTGAATACAAATATCCCCTTTAACGATGATATTAAATTTTTCGTCATCCACCCTGGCCAAAATATCTATTTGGACATTCATTTGAGTGCTTTGAATGCCTGGTGGTTTGGGACGACCGTTAATCGAAGATTGGAGATGCTCGATTTTGAATATGCTTCCACATCAATTAGACCTGGAGCAGGAGAACATCCGTCCATAAATAAGCCCAATTTGACTTTCATTATTTGACGTTACGCATCATTCAACTTCCCTGACCCGATGGGGCTAAAATGACGGGTGTATGAATGATAAACGCGGCGATTGAACCGCCATTTTTGGGCCATCGCATCGTTAGCGGCGGTGGAGGCTGATTTGGATACGGTCCCGGCAGTGCCGAAGTCTATTTAGCAGTCGTTATTTCCCTAATGGTAGCGCCAATCGACGAGTCGTCCGGACACCTTCGTTTCGTAATTAGAGCCGAATATTTCGCAAAAATGGCCCCATTAAGTCCTTTCACCGCTCGTCTTTGTGTGATCATCTCCCGGCCGAAATAATTTAATCCGACCGTCACACAGCGGGTTTGTTTCGATCGGCCCACTTCAAAAAGTGATCGAGTTGGGAAAACTTTCTCTCGATTATCCGATGACGGATATGGTAAGAGTCCATCATTGCGGTACTTAATGGAACGAAAGTTTTTTTTCGGTTTATGCTTTCGCGGCTAATTACAGCTGTAGTTGTTACCTTTCAGGTGTACCCTGCGCACTGATTCAAAGATTCTTGGATACTTTTTCTGAGGGGATAATTTATTTTTTTCAATTGGTAGGTACATTAAAGTGGAGTATTTTAATTCGAATTTGAGAATATCTTGAATGATGCTGGGCACGATATGGTGGAATTTCTTAATATTATTATAATAAGACATTGCAATATTTCCACTGAGTTTTATTATTTGGAAATATTGCATTGTCGAATTTGAGAACCTCATTTGAAAGGAATTTAAATTCTCCAATAGGGTGGTTTCCTATTATTTTTTTATTGCCTAAATCGAAAGATTATTACTCCTGGAGTACGTATTTCGCGCTTTTAGATTTTTACATGACGATATCTATTTTTCGCGATTAAATGAAAAGTGAAAAATTTCAGGCGCGCAAAAACGCGACGCGTAAGTAGGAAAGTCCGTGCGACGCATTTCTGGTTCCCCCTCTCTCCTTGTGAAGTGACCTTGATCGAGGCTCTGAGCGCTGATAGGACGCAGGATGCTAGCGGATAGCTGAGTACCTTGCTGAATGGTAGCGCTTGGCTTAAAAAAGGTTTATTAATACCTTATCAAACGAAGAAAACTTTCCGACCTTAGCCAGTTTTAATAGGTGATTATTAAGACATGTTTCCCTGAGCTCTGTGCCTCATGCATGCATTGGTAACCTCAGACGATGTATAACTCCTATCCTCTCGTGTAGAAACTAGGTCCCTATGACGTCACGCGGAGTGGAATCGCATGGGCGCCAATCTGGCCTTTTTCAAATGAGGATAAAATTTGACCCTTGCCATTCGTCTAAACCGTTATTTCAAAAACCAAATAATTTGTGTATTATGAATACACTAATGGTGGGTAACGAATCGCAATCAATGCCTATCGTTTTCTTTGATGAAGGAAACTACCCTATTAAAACCCATATTCCCGTCCTAATATTCAAGATGTCTGCCTGAGTGAAGTAAGCCGGTGGTGGAATCGTATGCATTTACATGTAGCTATTTTTTCAGTTTAACAATGTACACACTAATAGAATAACTATGACTAACTTTCTTCTTAGGCTTGTCTTTAGCTTTGATTCAAAATCACTGTTTAGGAACAGAAATCTCATTCCTCATGCTTAAATTATTGCTAAAACTTAAAAAAATAATAAGCTTTTCATGAAAAATACTAACAAAATCGTATTAATATCAGTGTAAAATGTACAGTATTCTGTTAAAAAAACACATTTTAATCCAGAAACGATGGAATCTCACTTATGTGTACATTTTACCATCAACATGAGTAATGTGACATTAGGAACGACCAAAAAGTTACAAAGCTATTTATAAATCAATATTTTGGATTTTGGCTATTAGAATCAGCATCAGTATCAAAATGACTAATAGCCGTAGTTTTCACTTGGCAGCAAATATTACAGACTGTTAGAAAGTAAAGTCGATTGCCTCAGGTGATTAAGCCGTCTGTTGAATCCTCCGCATTTCCACGTTACTGTCACGCTGTTTCTCGGCGCAATTAAAATCATTTCATGCCACCTGCTGTTATTGCGCTAAGTACTTTGTTTTTCTCTCCATATTTTTTGCCACGTGTTTTTACGTCTTGGCCGCCGTGACCGGTGCCAAGGGAATTACCAAATGCGAATTGCGCAACATTTCACACTTCGCTCTCTTTTATACGTATGCTTGGCGTAACTGGATGAGTAAAGGTGTGATACGGCTTTGATAATTTATATTGATAGCAATTAAAAACAGCGAGTAAACTACTTGAGAAGGAATTATCCTACGCTGGAGATGGGGGATGAAGGCAGTCTGTTTTGAATTTATGATCAAATTTGGGCAAGATATGGGTCCAAAAACTTGTGACACACGATACGGCATAATAGAGGCAGCATATAACAGAAAATAAATGAGGTAGAACTTAAATATGTATTACCTTTGTTTTACAAAAATTAATAGAAAAGGGAAGGGACGCCAAATTTGAGACATTTTGTGTAATTGTGTACCTTTAGATGGATTTTTACTTAATTTTAATGGTTTTGATTGAAGTTTCAATGCAGCCTACTGATACATTTCGAAATGGCATTTACCCATGAATTTTAGAAAATATAATAACAAAGCTTAATGGTATAATGCTAACTGGCCAGTTATTGTGAATTTTTTAAACCAAGGTCATTGACTTAAAAAACTGGCCCTAAATATATCAAAACAATCCCTCTTCAATTAAACTCAAAATCCGCAAATCGCAAAATCCTCTGAAAATCAGGTGGGGAAAAATAGTGAAAAATTTCGCAACGAACTTACCACACCATCAAAATTCTACAAGCAGAATTAGTGTTTACAGACATGCACACCAAAGCCGGAAGACAAAATGTTCCTTTAGCATAATCACATCCGCTATGGAGGAAAAAGGCACACACCTTTCCTTGAATGGAAATTATTGCGTGAATTTTAAAAAGAATGACTTCAAATTCTCACTAGTTTGATAAGAAGGTAAAAATATATAATAATATGAACCACAATCTTTATTGATATCTCCTCGGTTTTACAATACTTACATTAAAAATATGCGAGCGATTTTATCTTTTTGCTGATCGCATTAAAGCTTGAAATGGTGAAAAATACGATTACACATATTTTCAAAGCAGGTTTTATTTATTTTGTGACGTATTCATTTTTCCTTGCACATTGCTTCACCTAGAGTTGTCCTACCATAGTATAGGAATTCCATCATCAGTTGTTACGAAAACCATTTGACCTCACGAGCAGTTTTTTGCTGTTTCTAGGCTTGATGTCTTTGTTATGTTCAATTAAAACGCTGCATTTTCATTCATTTTCGACAATTTTCATTTTTCTTAGTAATCCTGGCCTTATTTCCATATAATGACCACTTATTACTTCTAATGAAGCCGTAAATGCCCAAGTTGATAAAGTCATTATCTACATAAACTATAGTTTACCTATCTAGCAAACACTTCAATGAAAATGCAGCTTCCTATAGTAGCTAAGCGTTAAAGGATTACCAACTGTGGAATAATAAGGATATTATTTGTCAAATGATGGTATAATATGAATAATGAATACCTAATCGAAAATTATACGGGATAAATAAAGCTAGAAATTTCCATGAGAAGAAAACTCACTTGGAAATCAACATAATGAAACAGAACGCATTTATAATTACAACTAATAAAACTTCACGTTTGGTGTCATGAAAGCTCAAAAGTCAATTCTTGAATCTCTACATCAGGGATTTTTTATTTATTAATTGATGGCGACATACCATACTTACGATACATACGCAAATTCTGTTACTCACAATTTTATTTCCTCAGGTTTGGGCTGATCGAAGAAATATTTTAAATGAGCTATGGCAATTGTCGTACAATCCGAGATGCACAACCCCAATTTTGATTTTTTTTCATATCCTTTTGTTTTTTCTTATGATTTTATTGCTCATAAGTCCCTGGAATTCTAAAATAGTATTGGCCTACAGACAGTTTTATGATGATCGAAGAGCTTTAACCATTTGCGGTTTTTTTAATTCTATTTTTTTTTAATTCAAGTATTTTTGTCCAAATTAATTTTTAGGTAAAAAGAAATAATGGATAGGAGTTATTGTTGACCTTTCAAATGTTTTTATTATTTTATTTTTTTAAGCGAAAATTCACTGTTTGTACTATTGTGTATGTTCATTTAAAGAATTTATTCTTTTTTATTTTTCAGTGAGTGGAATATCTCTGGAAAATAATCACAGCGCCTTGTGATGTCGAGCTCAACTCGACTTTGTACCCAATGGCCAGGCCAGCCGAGCCAGCCTCGACATTGGCAAGGGGCAAAATAAACACAGCCATGCCGTTAGTGATGAAAAAACACTCAAACTAGACTTCTTTAATAATTGTTTAAAGTGAATGTGTGTGGTGTATGCACCTAATGTTTGGAAATAAGGACACTGAGAAAAATACAGAGGAAAAAGCCTGAAATGCAGAGATAGAGGAGGGTTTTGGAAATATATTGGACACCACCAAAGGATGTGGGAGTACTACGTAGAATCGGGTAGTGACAAGCACTACTAAATTAGTGAATTTAGAAAGGCAATGATTGGGTACCTTTTTTGTCATTCCAAGTTGATGACAGCCTAGATGGAAGTAATAGTAAAAATCAAGGCTGGAAGAGGTAAACTATGAACAATATATTACCAGGAGATGAAATGATGTACACAGACTAGATATGGAATGAATAAACGTATTATGTTTTAGAGGAAACAAGCACTCACCTCTAATACGATACCTTCACTGCACAAACGCTCAACAATCGCCCACCGAATCAAATCCGCTCAACTGGTAGCCCTAGTAGTATTAGATGAACGGATTTGATTCGGTGGGCGATTGTTGAGCGTTTGTACAGTGGAGGTATCGAATAGGTTCCCTCCTAACTGAGCTTTTTACCAAATACCGATTATTTGTTTATTTTCAAGCATTCATCTCCTCCTCCATTGCTTAAAGCCACTCCTTTTTATCATATTTATCGTCTAACTCATCATAAGTCTCGAGTACATCATCTTCAAAGACAACATCATTAAGCATCAAATTTTATTTTTCTTCTTTTAACTGTACGTTTAACTGTTAAATTTGTTGAATACCCCGATGTAAAATGGCCAATATGAGCTGTATTCGGTGGTTTGAGAATAAAATAAAAAATAAAATAAAAAATAAAATAAAAGATAGAGGGGGATTTAACCTTCCCCCAAGAATAAAGAAGAAAGGCTAACAAACAGAATTCCACTCTAACTTCACTCTCCTCTTTAATTACACGATCTCTCACTGCCATTGTGGTATAGTCCTTTACGTATTCTGGCTCGTTGATTGCTTGGCTACTCCACCTCAGAACGTCGGAATTTCAATTATAAGACCTACACTACAAGATTATAATTTTGTATTATAAATAGAGGTCAGGGAAAGGAAAAAAACTTACCATGAGAAGAATAAATTTGGACATCCACCAACCTTATGGTCGAGCGGAAAACTTAGACGATGTAGACTCCTAATCAAATTGTGTTCCAAATTATGATCCTTTTTTCAGCACTCGTTTATCTTTTAACATCTCCATCGTAATGTCCCCCCTACTCCTCGCACCGACCTATAAATGCTACCATTCTTTGCTTTTTATTTAATAATGCTGTTAAATTTTATTTTTCATAGTTTTTTTAAGTTTTGCATGATATTTGTAAATTTTTTCTTTGATACTATGAGTCCTTTATAATGGAGTGGTTTCCTATTTTTTTTAATTGTCGAAATCGAAAGATTATTACTCCTGGAGAACGTATTTCACGCTCTTAGATTTTTAAATGACGATATCTATTTTTTGCTTTTAAATGTAAAGTGAAAAATTTCAAGCGCGCGAAAACGCGACGACTAATTGTAAGTATAAATACTTGGAAAAGCCTGTGAGACGCCTTTCTGGTTCCGGCTGCCGCCGCGTGAGGCCACCTTGGTACGAGGCTATGGTCGCCGCTACGATGCAGGCTGCTTGAAGGTAGCGTCTGGCTTTAATAAGGATTTTTAATATCCTATCAAGCAAGGGAAACTCTCCTACCATATGTTATTTTTATAGGTGATTATTAAGAGATGTTTCCCTGAGCTATGTGCCACATGCATGCATTGGTAATCTCAGACGATGTAAAACTCCTATCTACTCATATAGCATCTATGTCCCTGTGACGTCTCAGAGTGGCATCGCACGGGCCACTCCATGTAACGCGCCAATCTGGCCTTTTTCAAATGAGGTTAAAATTGACCATCAACATTCGTCTAAATTGGGATTTCTAAAACCAAAGAATTTGTGTTATGAATACACTAATGGTGGGTAACGAATCGAATCAATGCCTTTCGTTTTCTTTGATGAAAGAAACTACCCTATTGCTATACCTGGTGTAAAATATTTCTTCGATCTGTGAAAAACCTGGGGGAATAAAATTCTGAGTAACGGAATATTGGTTCGTATTGTATGGTATGTCGCTATAAATTAAATAATAAAAAATCCCTGCTGTATAGATTCAAGAATTTACTTTTGAGATTTCATGACGCCAACCAAGAAATTTTATTCGTTGCAATTATTTATGTGTCCTGTTTCATTATGTTCATTTCTTAGCGAGTTTTCTTCCCATGGAAATTGCTAGGTCATATATCCCGGATGATTTTCGATTTGCTATACATTATTCAAATTATGAGGGAAACTACCCTTTTGGCCTTACGCGGGAGAGAACCCGAAAAATGTAGTAAAACTCCTGATTACTCTTATAGCATCTAGGTCCCTGTGACGTCTCGTGGAGTGGAATCGCATGGGCGCCCCTTTTCAAATGAGGTTAAAATTGACCATTAACATTCGTTTACGCTGGGATATCGAAAACCAAATAATTTGTATATTATGAATACACGAATCACATTTCGATTTCTTTGATGAAAGAAACTACCCTATTGGCCGTACGCGGGAGAAGACCTGAAAAATGTAGGACTCTGCTTCCAAGCCGTCGTCCAGTTATTATTTCCCGCCCAACCCCCTACAACCACTTGGACCACCTCATCCCCTTCCATCGTTAACAACCGCACGGGCCGAGGGAGGTTTGAAGGAGGAGGGGGTGGCCTGATGTCATGGAGACATTATGACTCGCGCCTCCACTCTGGAGGCCGTGAAACCGCGGACCAAGTCATCGACGGGTGATTTAGCCAAGGGCGGAGCGGTGGGTGCCGGGCGCAGTGGTGTGGGGCTAAGGACAGCGCGGCAAAACCCGACTTGCGGGAACAGTTGGCAGACGACGCGCGCAACCCACCCCACACTCGTACAACACCCCCTGCCACCCACCCCATTCCAATCCCCTTCCCGCGGCTGGGACGGCGTCTCTGAAGGTGCCCTCTCGATAGCGAAATATGGAGATGTAAACTTTCCATGCGTTAGCGGGTAACACGTATTTTATAGTACCAGGCAATAATTTCTGGTAATGACTGGTTTACAATTAATATTTTACATTGCATTACATATTACTCCATGTTTTCAGGGAAGAGATAGTTAATAGGGTTTCCCACTTCCATTCCAACAGTGTTTTTCACATACTGAGGAAATAAGACGAGAGAAGATTGGAGGCATTCGAGATGTGGGTATGCAGAAGAATGGAGAGGGTGAAATGGACGGAGAGGAAAAGGAACGACGAAGTGCTGGATATGGTTGGCGAGGAGAGACAGCTTTTAGATGAGATACGGAGGAGACAGATGGCATGGATGGAGGGAGTCCTTAGCGGGGAGGGGATGTTGAAAATGGTGTTAGAGGGTAGAATTTTAGGGAAACGAGGGAGGGGAAGGAAAAGAATAGGATTTTTAGATAGAATGAAAGGAAGTAGGCCTTACAGTGAATTGAAGAAGGCAGTGCTGGAAGGAAAGGGAGGCTCCCAGATCACTTTTTGAATAATGGAAACCTACCTTAATCGGTAGAATAATATAATAATAATAATTACATGTTACAATTACATTAAATTGGTTTTATTGCACAAATTTCATTATGTCCGAGTGGTAAGCATGTGGGAACCCAATTGCATGCTAGTGGTTGATCATCCCCTGCTGAGCATTCTGAAGGTGGCTTACAGGGTATTATGTAGATGTAGATAGATTTAGATTACATAAACATTACACTGGTTGTTGCATATTTAATAAATGTACATTGCATAGGTTTACAATTTACAAATTACATTTTTGTCGGCCTCGGTGGTGGGGGGGTGAAGTCCTTACCTTCCACACAACAGGTCGCGGTTTCGAGTCCCGTCTGGATAGGTTTCCCAATCCAGGGATGAAACTTCGTTTAAGTGTAATAGTTATGTTGAAAACCCCGGTGTAAAAGGCCATTGGGGCTGTTTTCAGTGGTGTGGGAATTTAAAAAACTTAAATGAATCACTGAATTACAATTCTGAATTTTTAAATTTTCTATATTTCGTTTAAATTACTGTATAAGGTTTCAGGCTATTGTTTTCAGTATATATTTGTAGAGATACAGTTTAAAATACGATAATGGGATTCTATAGCATTTTTTAGTAGTGCAGGCTATAAAAGTGAGTCTATGTTTCGACTTTCATCATTCGAATTTGGTTTCATCGATAAAATAACTTCATTGTTATCAGCCATTTGTATTTCCTCAGAAAACTGCCATGCCTACTTAAGCCATAAATTTCAATTTCCACCTATGTTTTCTTAAGTGTTTTGTTTATTTACCACGTCAAAATTTTATTTCTAAACAAGGTGTCAGTTACTGCTCTCTCATGTATAACCATTATATTGTACATTTATCCTCACATGACAACCAGTAGCAAAATAGACAGATACTTTATAGGTCTAACCTTGCGACATTAATTTTTCAAGCAAATTAATCTTTATATGTGTCTATGCCATGAAGTTTATGGCTTAAGTATCGGCCTTAGGAGTAAAAGGTCGACAGTTTTCAATAAAACTTTGACGCTTCTTACAAGGAAAAGTGCTTTCACGGAAAACTGCGATTGATTATGCTTCTATACCAGATGGACAAATAGAATAAATATATGCACTTGTCCCATAACTGGTTATTATTATTATATTATTATTACCTCAAAGTCCATATTTAATAATTCATTTTCTTTCGTAGTTAAACTATAAATTTGCGTTATTTATTCGTTTGAGTTTATGTAAGTTGGTATTCAGTATGTAACCTACCTTGCGTATTGTTATCAACTTATTTCAATATGGAATTTTCGTTCTAGGCTTAGAGTGCGACAGTTATCCTATTATATCTTTGATAAATTGAAATTGTACGCTTACTTGTTTTTTATTAATGTTCACGCAAAAGATATCAGGCATCTCAAGTGCTGAGGGCATGTTGTTTTTCATCAATTGTAAAAGTCATGAGAACCAGTTTTTGTTGCTGTGGAATTTCATCAATGTTTCTTCGCTGCTCGTGGTGACCTTCAGTTATCCAGTGAGTAAGTCATCTTCACCTCTGTCGACTTAGAAGTGCAACAGCTGCGGCAACCTTTTAGAGACGAAGCCCAATTGGATCTGATTACTGTTTATGAAACTATTTCTTTCAGGAAAAAATGCAGGAGAAAACTTTCTATAATGCCGTCTGTTCTTTTGATGAAAATATTAATGTATCCTTACCTCGCATGAATAAGGAATTTCTTTTTTTAGAGCAATAAGCCTTTCGCCAGATTTTGGATAGTCATATTATTTTGGCTCATTCATCACAAAGACGTGGCTAAATTACGAAGTATACTGCCAATATGCTAAAGGATTGATTTTTTGGTTTTTCGGAAACTTCATTCTCCACTCTTTCAGTATGAAATAATAGTTTTATTAATTAAGTAGTGGTGTAATGAAGCACAATGTAGTATGAGGAAGACATTTTGTTTTGACATTTTTCTATGTTTATTCTCAGTCAAAAATGAAGTGTTTCGCAATCTTAGATTTTCATCGGTATATGTATGCATATTCCAGTAAGATATTGGAATAAAATGGTCTTATTTCTGTTTCTCTGTTGGCCAGTGTAGACGCATAAACAAAAATTTATAATAATGATTCCAAGTTGTTCTGAGTTTTATGGCTCATATAAAACTTAAAGCGTTTCTTTTTTATCAGATATACGGGCAGCCCTGATCCGAGTTGGGACTTAGATATAGTAAATTCAATGATTTCTTTCTGATAATTCATAATCCTTTTCTATGCACTGCGTTTGAAAATATCATACAATTTACTAATTAGCCATATCAAAACGGTTGAGCACTCACTTTGAAACTGAGCATTATATTTGATGTATAAGTGTCGGCAAAATTCCAATATCCAAAATCTTGTCTGGGTGTGTGGCGAACAGTTGCCTTAATTTTCAAGTCGTGCTGGATGTTGTGCATTCCCTCTCGACGAATAGGTAATTTTGCGAGATCTCCTTCGAAAATGTAGGTGAAATGAAACAGTGTCGTAGCCAGGAATTTTTCCCAAAACCAAGGGGGAAATTTTTTGAAAAAAAAAGAGTATTAACTATTAAGTAGAGTGTTTTATACAAATTTTAACACTTTTAATGATCAAAAAAACTTAATTTTTAAAGAAATATTTTGTAAATTCATTTTTCAATATTTTGTTTTCTTGTATGAAGGATGATAATTGTGTTTTTATATTTCGGGGGTGGGGTTCCGGACTCCCCGGATCCACCCCCAGGCTACGCCACTGACATGAAACCAATTAGTATTGTACCACAATTTCGTTGAGAGGTCGCCTTCCTTCCTCGTACTAAATCACTGCTAAAGATTGTAATTTCTATGCATCTACGTACCAACTAGCAACCTCATGGAGTTTTCGGAGGGGATGAAAATATCTCCCTTACATGTACTACGCTACAGGTAGGTGCTACAACAGTGACAAGTTCGCATGTGGGAGGGTTATCTCTTATAAAGCATTCACGATTCATTGCGCAACATAGGTCAGTATTTTTACCTTGACTTACGTGAACACAGGGCATGCAATAGTAAGCTACGTTACATAGATCTGTTATTTCCATATACTGGCCATTTTGTTGAGTAAAATGCAGGGAAAAATAACCTAACAACTGAACTACTCAGCGAATGAGTGCTTAATAAACCGCAGTTAATCCCATAACGGTCTTCAATCGTTTTCGGGAGGAAAGAAATTTGGAACCTCTTCGTCTTTCTGTACCAGCTAGCAAGTTTCCCAACAACTTTAATGGTGGAAACATGAACACTGTATCTTTTCCCACATGGGTACCTACAATCCGCTTAGTTGTAAATTATATCGTGTAAAAAAGTGGAATAAATATCAATGTAATGAAATTAATGAATAAATATATTTGAAACAATAAGAAGAACATGCGCAATGAATCATTAACAAAAAAGTGAAGGTTTTAGAATTCAACGTTACTGGCATCACGGCTGATGGCATAGTTGCAATGGACCAGTTAAGAGCAATTGAAGAAAACTAGAGAATGTAGACTATGACAAGGGCAAATGTTGACTATGGAAAGGGCAATGATCAGGTATCAGATGTGATTCAATAAAACGAAAACTAAGAAATAAGTATTATACAGCAAGAGAGATAAGGCCTTCAGAAGATATGTATTTCTGAAAAGAACTGAAATATATTAGTACGTGATGATGTAAAAAATGATACCCAAAGACATCTACTGAGATAAGACTTGAATTTAATTTAAAAAACTCTACCATACACGTGTTTCAACTTCCTTGCACCAATTGTCAGGCACTAAGTGGGAGTGAGTAGTGAGAGGGGAAGAATCAAAAGGAAGATACCTGATAATGACTGCAAGGAAGTTGAAACACGTGCGGTAGAGTTTGTGAAATTGAAAATTAAGTAGTCCGTACGATATCCTTGTGTATCAAGACTTCTTGGATGAATATCTATTGCTTATATCACTTCTTTTTTCTGCAAAGCTACCCGGGTTTCGATGAATAATCATCGTCCTCAGGCGTCAATTGTTACCATTACAGTGGATGAAGTATTTAACGTTAGAGGAGTTAGAGGAGTATTTGAAGACAACTTCGTGGAAGGAATTGAAAAAACAGCTAATAATTTGTGCCTGATACTATAATCCAATCAACCTAGGTTTCAATGAATAATCATAATCATCTGTCATATGTTATTAGCACCATAGCGAATTAATTGATATTCATCCAAGAAATATTGAAATGGAATACATCTACGTAATACCCTGCGAGCCACCTCTAGGGTGTCTGACAGGGGGTGATCAATCACCAGCATGCAATTGGACTCCCACATGCACACCACACTGTCAAAAAACGTCGCGCACACTAATAAATTATTAGCAATCAAATAGCAAAGTTGTTGATCCTTCTATTCCTGCGTTTTCCCTGTGCATCATTTCCTGAAGAATAGTTAACAGGTTCCGCACCGATGCGGATGCGTCGTCGTATATGCCCACCTTGGCGTTCGTGCGTTGTCTCCGCGTCTCTGGTAGGTCCACGCCCATCCCCCACTCATCCTTTCACTCCACAGGGAGAGAGAGAGGGGAGGGTAGACGCTCCCCTCCCTCCCCATCCTCCTGCTCACCCGGAGGAATGCGAGACGGCGCCACCGAGTCTGTAGCCCACCTGTGTGCCTCGGCTGCAAGGGATGGGGAGACTGTGAGGCGTGGGACGAGCCACAAGAAGAAGAAGAGAACACAGGTGTAAGTGAGGTCGGTTGGCTATATGGGGTGGTGGTAGGCTGTAGGTTGCTCGGATTGGGGGGGGGGGGAGAGGGGTGCGAGCGGTTTAAGTGCGTGCGGTGGTCTGCTGGACCCACGATGCGGTCGGCTCTTCTTCTTCTAGTCCCCAGCTCAAAAGGTCCCCTCTGCATAACTTTGTGCCATGCAGGTAGCGAGACTGATTTTAGTCTGCGAGTAGTGTCAATGATTTAAATCTTCTAGTAACGCCACTGATTTTAGTTTGAAAGTTAGGGCACTGATTTAAATCTGCTAGTAACGCCACTGACTTTAGTTTGAAAGTTATGTCAATGATTTAAATCTGCTAGTACCGCCACTGATTTCAGTTTGAAAGTTAAGTACCTACTTTTTAAAATCTGCTAGTAATGTACCCGATTTTAGTTTGAAAGTTACGGCACTAATTTAAATCTGCTAGTAAAGTCATACATTTTAGTTTGAAAGGTACTGCACTAATATAAATCTTTTATTAAAGGCACAGGTTTTAGTTTGAAAGTTACTGCACTGATTTAAATCTGCTACTGACGCGACTGACTTCGGTCTGCAAGTAATGCCTCAGATTTTAGCCCGCTGATTACGCCCCTGATTTCAGTTTGTAAGTAATTCCACCGATTTCAGATGGAAAGTAACGCCACTTATTTTGATTTGAAAGTAGCGCAACTGCTTTCTGTCTGTAAGTTACGCCAATTATTTAAATCTTCTAGTAGCGCAACTGATATCAGTCTACAAGGTATGCATCTTATTTTTGCCTACAAGTCATGCCACTGATTTCAGCTTGCAAGTAGTGCAACTGCTTTACACCTTCAAGTAATTATACTGTTTTAAATCTTCAAGTAACGACACTGTTTTATGTCTGCAAGGAACGCCATTGATCTCAGATTGAAAGTAACATCACTGATTTAAATCTGCGAGAAACGTCACTCAATTTATGAAGAGGTTGCCGCGAGATGCGAAGTGTGTGTCGTTTTCATGAAAATTAAAATTCATACACATCATATTGCTCTTCATTTGTTGACGGCCACAAATATTAGCTATCGGTCCCATAATTTTTTGGGGAACAGATTTGAAAATCCGCATTTCAGTTTTTTCGGCGATACTGGTCTAAGCTGAGGAATAAAGCTGATTACAGTTATTAATACCAAATATTTAGTAAAAGAACTGCTTCAATATTTTCGATGCAATATCAAACATGATGAATATAAAATGTAGGCACGTCGCCGTACTACTTTTTGAATTATTAGAAATGAATGCTCTGACTGAAGTCTAATAACGTTTAATCACCTGAGAATGTTGCCACGTTCGGTTGATATGTATGAGAAAAGTACTAGCTTAAAATTATAATGATCGAATTATCATCATTCTGTGATGATCACTCTCCATCTTATTTTATACTTTTCTTCATATATACAACTCCAGGTACTCAAGAATAAATTGAAACTTCTATAACAGATATTATAACAAAGCTTGTGAATAAATGCTGAACACGTAGAAATTAATATGGCGGAAACTTATGCCTATCAACAGTTTTTCGTGAAGATTCCAGCTCTTCCAGTTTGCAATCTGAGATTAATTTCTGGCAGTTGACCGAATTTACGCCTTATTTTATAAACTTTCATCTTCAAACGAGATAAAAATAACAATTTCACTTCCGACCTGTGAGTAGCGAACTTCTGCATCGTAAGAAATTATGCACTATATCGCACTTTTCCACAATATTTGACCCTTACTAAACCTGAGCTGCTTCTGAGAGAAATTAAATTTCAAGACTTCTCATTTTGAAAATGTAAAATTTTCTACTCAATCACGCTTATTGTGGCAGCTACATGTTTCACCATTAAACCTCACAGCACAAAATAATACGTAGTTTAAATCTTTCCTGAATAGAGCTGGAAACTTATGCATTTTTTATGTTATTTAGAAGCATCATTTGGTTATGATGGGTTGATACGTGCCTGTTTCGGCCCACAGAGCTGTAATGTACGCATTAAATAATTGTGGAAAGGTAAAACTATCTTTCATTTTCATGTATCGAACTTCCACTATATCTCGCCAGAATCGGTTGAACTTATCTTTATGTATATTAATTTTTATAATAATTTTAGTAAGTAGAATGGAAAAGGAATTTTTTTCTCCGTTTACACCATGCAAATGACTTTCTTCCAAGAAATTATATACTGTTATACTTAGCTTTCCGCACTCATCCGAAGGTTTCAGATTCCCTGTGCCCTCAGGTCTGTGGTGATAAACTGTAGGAATATCGGAGAGCAAGTTCATAAGAACAGGTTGCATAACTTTCTAACGACGCAGCAGGCATGTACAAGGTGACGCTACAGTGATATAAATATGCCAGCTGCATAATTAGTAGGTGATGGGAAACTGGTTGAATCTTGTTGCATTCTCAGGCAAAGAATGTTGAGGTGTTTTTCTCTCAAGTTCTCGTGGGTAATATAAAACCTATCCGATTATCCTCCGTCGTTCGCGCTACGTTCATCAGCTAAGACTGCAGCTAAAAAATCACGATTTCTAAAGAATTGCGACACGATTCAAGCATGCTAGGCGAAAATATGCGTGTAGCTCTTCGCTGAGGACTCCCAAGTTTCATCCGAGAAATTAACTCCCCTCTGATATACGTCTTCACGCTTTGCATCGGGAGATTGTTAACGCGTCAATAATTAAACGCATCTAAGGTGGTATGTAACGAACGGCAATAGCGGTGGAGTAAGATGGCATTAACATGCATGACTTGGTATGGAATTGAATTCCAGTGAGATGAAATTGTGTGCTTGAGAAAATAAGACTCAAGGTATGCGTTGGAATTAATACTGTGGGAACACTTTTTCAGTGCTTAATTTTCCAGTTCTTTTTTGCAAAAGAGTATTTTTATCGTGTAACCGCTGCTATTGCGGAGTACTACTAATTTTGTTTAGAATATTATCAATGGAGTACTGCCAATTTCTTTTTACAACGCTATTAATGAAATGTGAAGAAGTTACTGCCATCATTGCGCATAACGATTTATTTAAATTCTTGAGATACCACTCATGCGAATAATTTTTCAACTACTATCTGCTTATAAAAATACTTATCTAGCAAGGATATAATTTATCCAGTGAACCAGTAAGTATTTGACCCGCTTGGCCATTTTCCTTATAATTGTGCTTTTTCTATATCAAAAATCGTCAATAATTAAACGCTATAGGTGGAATATAACTAACGGTAATAGCGGTAAAGTGGGATGGTATTAATATGCATGACTTGGTATCGAATTGAATTTTAGTGAGATGAAATTTTGTGTCTGAGAAATTCACACTCAATATACGCGTATAAATCAATCTTGACTTACCACCTTTCACAAATTTTGTATTTGATGCGACCGGTTTCGACGCTAAGGTGTACCTTATGAAGGCTCGATACCAAATAAAAAATCTGTGAAAATTAACAAAGGTTGTATACCTTCATTCAGCATGAATTTTCACCAAGTGAATGTTGAATCAATCGATTTTTACATTATTTATTTTGGACAAGAGTGCTATCTAATTTAAGAGTATTTTTAAGAGTACATCCAATTTTTAAGAATCCATGAAATTTGAAAGATTTAAGGCCATCATTGTGCATAAACATTGATGATGGTACTTACATCCTTAAGAAACCACAATTGCGAATAATTTTTCAACTACTATCTGCTTTTAAAAATACCTATCTAGCAAAGATGTTATATATCCAGTGAACCACTCAATTCTCGACTGACTTGGCCGTTTTACTTTTATTTTATTGTGGTTATACTTTATCCATGAGCGCCAATAATTAAACGTTAGTAAGGAGGAATGTAACGAACGGCAATAGCGGTGGAGTGAGATTTCATTAACTTGGTATCGAATTCACTTCTAGTGAGATGAAATTGTGTCTCTGAGTAATTCAGACTTAATGTACGCGTAGTAATTAATCCTGTGACAGCGCTTTTTTATGCATAACTTTCCACTTATTGAATGAATATATACCACCTTTGTAAATATTCACAGATTTTTTTTTTATTTGGTACGACCCGTTTCGACGCTATGGCTTAATTCTTTTGGACTCGATAACAAATAAATTCTCTGTGGAAATTTACAAAGGTTGTATATCTTCATTCAGAATGGCTTATCACCAAGTAAATATTAAATCAATCGATTTTTCCACTATTTATTTAGGGTAAGGGAATTTTTATCGTGTAGCCGCTGTTGATTTGGAGTACCGCCAATTTCTTTGCAACGCTATTAATGAAATTGGAAAAAGTTACGGCCATCATTTGGCATAGCGATATTTGTTACTACTTAAATTCTTATGATACCACTATTGCGAATATTTTACAACTACGATCTGAATTTAAACAAAGCTTATATAACAAGGATTATTCAGTACTGTGGATGTACTTTATCAACAAGCTCCAATAAATAAATTCTTCCAAGGTGGAATGTAACGAAAGGCAATAGCGGTAGAGGGTGACGGTTTTAATATGCATGGCTTGGTATCGAATTGAATTCCTGTGAGATGAAATTGTGTGCTTGAGAAATTCAGACTCAATATACGCGTATGAATTAATCCTGTGGAGACACTTTTTCTGTGCTTAAATATTGTAGGACTTTTTTTACGTAAGAGCATTTTTAATTGCTTAACTTTTTTAACTTAATTTTATTGTGTTATCTTGAAGTATCTCCAATTTTATACAACGCTATTAGTGAAATTAGAAATAGGCTATCTACATTACTTAGGTGAACTCACGATTAGGGCTATCATTGTGCATGACGATTTTTGATGATGTACTTCCATTCTCAAGATAACACTATTGTGAATAGTTTTTCAAATGCTATCAGCTTTCTAATAAAACTCATCATCAAGGATATTATTTATCCAGTAAACCACTAATTTGTTTACCTGCTTGGCCATTTTTCTTTTCTTTGACTCTGAGTGCACTTTATCAACAGCGTTTGGGCGAGTGGTTTGCAAAATATTTTTTCTATTTTTTATTCATTTTAGTTTCACTCAATGCGATTCACCGCGTTTCTATATGTTAAAACGCATGTATTTCATTTTTTCTTGATAATCAGAAGCCACTTGGATGGTGAGCTTAGTTCATAAAATCGTGGCAGGGCATGTTATAGAAGTGTTATTTCAGGGAATCAATTATCTTAAGAAGAGGAAATTATAATCAATTTTTCTGTTAGTATGTTATAATAACTTTTGTTAATTGACTTTTACAAGTGGCATTGGGCATTTAATTGGATATTTAAACTGTAGTATCGATCAATTCCTAGTTTTAGGATTATTTTATGAGTTTAGCGTCAAGCAGCATTTTTTTAGGTTTAGTTGATGCATTGATCTAAATAAAAGTTTGCATAGACCTTCAAAATGTTTTTTCATTGAACGCTTGGAATCATAAAATGTTACTCACGCAGAAAATGCTGATTGGTAGTTATTCAAATCGTCAGTGCATTAGAGGTTATAGCAACAGTTTAAATCATAAATATTCGGTATTTAATGAAAATATTTCAATATTTACCCTATGTTAATAGTTTCCGAAATTTATTGGAGGAAATACGAAACGCTTATAAAAATATAAATTCACAAATAAAAACTTAATAACTTATAAATAAATAACGCTAAACGGGTTTGATAAATTTAATAAATATTCCTTGGAATAAGAGGGTAGCAATGGAATAGCTCCATTCCTCTGTCAACTTTTCTTTATCTTTACCTTGCAGCAATCGTTATTATCCAGCAATATTACTATGATATTGAAAGGATTGAAATTTGAAGTTCGTTGCAATGGAAGTAATATAAGCGGTGAATATTCATTGGATTGAGCGGCGTCGGAGTGGGTTGAGGTTGCTTTGGATCAGCGAGCCAAATGGTTATGTAAAGCACTTCGTTGGGATAGGCGACACTGCCAGTCCATCTAATAGCAGATAATTTCTATCTATGAGTGGGCTGAAGGAGGTCATTACTCCTGAATGCATGAGTTAGTTTGAATTGAGTTGTTTATACAGAATCAGATCTCCAAGCTACCTAAAATATCTCCCTTTTGAGTTCTCTGTCTTAAAGTTGTTCGATGTTACTCCTGATTTTACATAGCATAAATATCACCTAATACGTTATGTTATACCATTAATTAACTCAAAAATCAATAAAGAGTGCCCGAAAGAAGACTTGAACTTCCACAACTTGAAATTTGAAAGTGATATTACTTCTTCTACCTTCTTGTTGTTTACTGCATAATGAATTGCTGCATGACTTTTCTCAATGGTCGACTGTTAACTCTGTAGGAATCAACTGAAGTAAATCTTTTCATCTCACTTCAATTCATGCCTTGGAAATTTATTGGAGGAAAAAAAGAAACGCTTATAAACTAATAAATTCACAAATAAAAACTTTGTAAATAACGCGTAACGGATTTGATAAATTTAATAAATATTCTTTTGAATAAGTGGATATCAATGGAAAAGTTGCATTCCTGTTTCAACTCCTTCATTATCAAAAATTCATCAACAAAGCGTATAGCAAGTCATTGTAAAATAATGACGCTTTAGGGTACTACCTCAACTTCTCTCCCCACCCTACGGCTCAAATTGTACAATGGTACACAGATCATAAGCTAGACAGACCTAAAAAATAATGCTGGTTTGCGTTAAGTATTTGCTTAAAAAATGCATAAAATTTGGAAAATGAAAGGAAAACAAAAAGGTTCAAAACATAAACAAAAAACAGTTAACAGCAAACAAAAAACTCAAAATGTATTAATTTTTACATGCCGCATGAAAATATTTTTGGTTCCGTGGGTAGCCGAACTGTAGGTAAATCCATTCTTCATCGTCCTTCTGGAGTGTATCCTAGTGATCATCTTATTACGTGGGCATCAACTATTGTTTTTTTACACACCCCTTTCTCTCTTTCGTCCCTTATAGCGTTATGTATCCCTTCTTATTACAGCCTTCAACGTTCTATTTCGTGTCGTTATATCCTCCATCCATCTTCCAAGTCTCTTTCATATCACCTCAATCAACTTTCTTTTCTTCCCCTGGGGCACTATACACATGAGATCACTGCCGCAGCGATCCCGTTAGACCAACTTCGAGGGTCTCAAGGGACAGGGTTCACTCGCCTCCGGTGTAGTTTGAAGGACATTGGAAACGATGAAGCTATCGTAACCTCAATATTTAACCCTTAGAGTCCTATCTCTCGCGAAAAGTGCAAGGAACGCGACAGCGCTTCTCCTTCAATGTCACTCTTGGATTCCGATAGTTCACTAATCATTCAATAGTCAATATTTTCATTTTATTTTAGCATTTACTATTTTCTTTAAATTATAAAAATTGACTCATATTACCATAAATTCGTCAAATATGAAAATCAAAATTCATCAAATCCGCTCATCTAGTACAACTGGGGCTACTAGATGAGCAAATTCGATTCAGTGGGCGATTGTTGAGCGTTTGTGCAGCGGAGGTATCGAAATAGCTATTTAGCCCTGAGAATTAGACCCGAGTCGGAGATTGAAACGTTGACCATTGTGGAGAAATTAACCCGGCGGGAATCCCGAGATGAGTTTACCCACATCATTCGCCGGGAAAGCATAAAATCATATTTCATTATAGTTATTGTTTTTAAACCCTTGTGCTCACCTACTTCTCCTAGCTCGTCGTCCCTGTGGAGATACCGGTGTGGGAGAAGGAGGTGGGCTCACCTCGGTTCACAGGTGGGTCTTTTATAAGTGTTTAGCCGCCCTCTCACCGCGGGAGGTCCGGCGACCCACCTCCCCCCATTCGTAGTTGCCCTTCCTAGAAGTCCCTTCCACAACAACTTCCCTCACAAAGCCCCCTCCCCTCCTCCCCCCCTCCCCTCCCTTCCTTTCCCTTGCACCACCACACACGTGTGCATTCCCCGATTCTTCACATCTCCGGCACCCATTCCAATCCCCTGATTTTTTTTAAACCCCACATACACCTTCTCAAAGATCTTAGTTGCAGTGGCGCAGCGAAGGGGGGAATCCCGAGCTCCTCCTCAGAGCTCAGAGATGTTTTTAAGTTCAATCCATTTCACTCAATTGGATTAATATTACCATAGAGTAAGTATACTTATGAATTGGATGGATGAGGAAGATACTTTGTGGAGATCCATTATGAGATATGAAGTGAAACACTTTCCACATAAAAAATTTATTACACTAGAGTCGACATGTTTCGCTGCACTGCAGCATTATCAAGACTAAACCAAGAAATTAACCATACCAATATATACACACAAATTGCACACTCGCAACATTTGAGAAATGGGAAATACCCCCCATACCTTCCACCCCCATTTCTCAAATGTTGCGAGTGTGCAATTTGTGTGTATATATTGGTATGGTTAATTTCTTGGTTTAGTCTTGATAATGCTGCAGTGCAGCGAAACATGTCGACTCTAGTGTAATAAATTTTTTATGTGGAAAGTGTTTCACTTCATATCTCTAAGTATACTTACTATATGGTAATATACTTACTCTATGTATACTTACTCCTATAGAATAGAGTAACTGTTTATTTATTTATTTTAGGGACGGTCGGATCGGATACCTCGGATCCAATTATCCGCGGATTAAAGCAAACAGACATTTAGTTCAAAACAATTTTTTTGAAAAACCTTTCTTTACATCCGAGAAAAGTGCTATTAGTATAAAACTTGTAATAAAAATATTTTTTCGAGCAAATAATTTTTAATACCAATAAAGTGCTGTTTAATTTTCTTTGTTACCTTATAGCCTTTTCTGTGTTACAACTTCAACGACCACGACTTACCTCCCTCTAGTTTTGATCCTGGGCACGCCGTTGTCCTTATTTATAGTAACTTACCCTAACCCTGCCTACTGCCTCACTTATTGTCTTGCTCTCTCTCTCTGCACCCAAATATATATTCAATGAACGCTATTGAGATTGTATCCAGTCTCCAGTGTAGGTAAATTCCCACATTACTTACATACGTTCTCGGTAGCGGCAAAGTGAAGTCCTAACCCGCTAAACCGATGGTCGCGGGTCCTTCATCGGATACATCGGATCCAAAGTCGCGGAAGACATCGGATCTGGGTCCGAAATTTTGAATAATAGCTTCAGTGAATGCAACGTGCGTGAAAGCAGATTATTTATAAGCGTGAAAAGAGTTCCGATTCTATCTTCGAATGCGCCGTCGCATGCGATTCTTGCCCTACTCATGAACCGTTTTGTTTAAAAGCTCTCGCAGAGGTTACGTAGGAGAATTTCAGCCGTGGAAAATAAAAAAGGCAAAATACGACTGGCACATGGTGTGACTCTTCCCAAGAGATTGAACAATCATCTGGGGAATCTCAGCGTCAGGAATTTGAAGATGCATTTGGATCCGAAAATATCCGCTCCAAAAGATCCGGCTCCGAAAATCAAAGATCCGATCCGAATCCGGATCCGAAAAAAAAACCTGGATCCGTCCATCCCTAATTTATTTGCATCGCCCCGAAAACATCTCATTTGAGGCCCTTTACATCGGAGTAAATAATATTTTTTTCGGAGGAAATAACATGAAACAACGACTATCACACACAACCATTCCCTGGGTAGGGGTAACCTGACTCGAACCCGCGACCTTCGGTTTGGCAGGCGAGGACTTAACCCCGCCGCCACCGAGGCCGGCAAAATTAATAAAATATCCCTCAGAAGGCCGTAAAACTCGCCATTTTGAACCATTTATCTGAAAAATTTTCTAGGGGAGGGCCCCCGCACCACCCGTATTCCATACCCCCAGTATTAGTTGCTCCGAGTTGCCTTAATTCCCAGCTACGAGCCTGAACTAACATCACACCCTCAGACACCCTAGTGCTTTGCGCCTGACACCCCCCCTAGCATTAATTCCTAGCTGCGCCTCTGCTTAGCTATACATATTTTTGCACTTCCGGCCACGTTCTAACCTTCGTACTACCAAGTAACGTAACTGTTGGGAAGACCTTCTGTTGTGCTTGGTAATAAAATCTACCAACCTACCAACCTACATCCCCTCAATTGGCGTGTGGTAAGGGGTGTTACGACACTAGACGTTAAAATTTTTTAGAAATACTCTAACATTTTATAATATTTCTTGGAGTTTAGGTCAATGTAAAGCAAGTTATAGCCAACGTTTCGATTTATTTTAAATCATCCTCAGGGCTATAAATCGAAACGTTGGCTATAACTTGCTTTACATTGACCTAAACTCCAAGAAATATTATAAAATGTATTAAACAAGGTCAAGAATAGAAGAGGAAAAAAATAATAATTAAATACTCTAACGAAATTACGATGGAAAAAGGAATTCGCATATCTATCCATTCGACAAAATATCTCTCTTAATTTATCGCTTCTGTCGGGCCTGGAAATGTGGTGGGGTTCTAATATGATGTTCTCCGTGTCTCTCTTTGAGATATCTATTCTCAATTGTTCAAGCAATCTAACAATAAGCCTAGCGCGCAGCCGCCGAGTCTCCAGCGGCTCCCAGCCTATAATTCGCTTAACATCTGGGTAACGCTGTCTGTCCGCCCGTAGCAGTTTTTGACGAATCGCGCAGCCTTCTTTTGTATCATATCAAGTTCACGGAGTAAATGTTTCTGCACCGGATACCATATACTGGCTCCATATTCAAGATATGAGTGGACCAGTACGAAATATCATCTTCCTTTTAACTTCTCGTCCGAGAATCTTCCAAAAATACGCTTGACGAATCCTAACTTCTTCAGGGATCTGCCACAAATATTTCATATGCCTGTTCCCCACAGAAATGGATCGCATAGCTGTGATGGGAGGCCTTGGGGAACAGCCACGTGTACCATCACTCAAAGCTGGACATGACGATGTCATGCTCTTGTTTAAGGACAGCGGTGAGTCTCTTGGGGGTACTTTAACGAGGTAGTTTTAATCGATTTCTTTCTCATCGGTCATTGGCCTTGCACGCGGAGACCCCTTCTTGAAAGTTTTTGAGGGATGGGCGATGATTTTTTTCGGCTGACTCTGATGCTGTTTTATTGGACTAGATTCCAACGCGTTCCGCTACAGTAATCAGTTTTGCCTCAGGAGATGAGAATATCTATCTGTATGAGACGGTTTTCTCGGCCAAAACATTAATTATATTCAAAACTCAGAATGATGAACTGCAAAGAATCCCGAAGGAAATCAAATACGCCGTGGCCATAAGCATATTGGAACTCTCTTGGCAAATCAGATGCAATTGTTGGTGAAATCAGATTATAATACGTCCATTTTTTAATCCACGTTTTAATGTTTAAAATCACCGCACGATGCTTTGTATAGACCAAAAAACGGTCGCGTGTTCGATGGTTTTATTTTTGGCTGTTTAATTACCCACCTGGGTTCCCGATATAATTACTGCTTACTTCATTGAGGTTTGAACGAAGTGTTATTTTAAGTTTTATCGACTATCGTAAAATATAACGTATATTTTAGGCTATGCGTATATTTTAGGCTATATTTTATGCGTATTTATAAATTATTATTTACCCTTATCATACACTTAAATTCTAATAATGATCATCTTCACTGGTACAATGGAATTTATATATTAATAGCCTCAAATCCACCTACCCCCAGATGTATTTCTGCTCTATGTTGGATAAACCAATTCAAAAAACGAGGAAAAGCATGGATAAGGCGTTAAGATTGTAAAACCAGAAAAATTAAATAAAGCTGTCGTATAAAACAAGCTGATAGCCGACCTCAAAATTGAAGGTTGAATTATATTCCCTTATCCATTAAAATAAACTTGTACTGAAATAAGCAGTATCGAATTACAACATTTGTTTACCGTAAGTTGGCATTCTCTCTTTATTACGTCATTTTTATCTCGTAGCTAGTTTATACCGCTGTATTGACGACTTCTCCTGGGCACGAAAGTGCCGCTAAAGTCAAAATAAATTCTCAAATGTCTACGTTATTGTGTTTATTCCTTTTTATTGGCGAATGGAAAAATTTCTACGACAAGAAAATTTTTGAAATAGGAAAAATAAAGTAAACAGTCCTATTGCAGAGCTGCACAAATAGCCAACCTCAGCATAGAATGAAACAAAATTTTATTCACATACCTATAAAAATAAACTTGAAGCTGAAATACGGAATAACAGATTAAAATTAGAGAGAGATAATCTGCTTTCTAATCAAAATTTGCTTACATTGACATTCTCTCTTTATCGTGTCATTTTTATCTCGTAGCTAATTTATATCACTGTACATAAGACTTAACCTGAACATGAAAGTGCCGCTAAGATCGCAGCAAATTCCCAAATTCCTACGTCATCGCGTATATATTTTATTTTTGGCGAATGGGAAGATTTCTCCGACCACTTTCAATTGCATATAAATTAACCATTTTTAAAATAGGAAATATAGAGAAAACTTGCCTATAAAATAAGCTGCACTGATAGCCAACCTCAGCAAAGAATAAAGCAAAATTTTATTTTACCCATCTATAAAAATAAACTTCAAGCTGTAATACGGAATGGTGCAGATTAAACAAAATTAGCTTACATTGGCATTCTCTCTTTAACGTCATTTTTATCTCATAGCTAATTTATATCGCTGTACATAAGACTTCACCTTAACATGAAAGTTCCGCAGCAAATTCCCAAATCCATACGTAATCGCACATATGTTTTTAAATTGGCGAATGGGAAGATTCCTCCCACCACTTTCAAGTGCAAACGAGTTAACCATTTTTAACGGAGCGAGTAATAAATATGAAAAACGGCTGCGTTATTGACCGTAAGTAAACATAAACATGGCTCCTTACGAGAATGGGCACTTAAAACCGATGCACTTGTGTAAGCAAGCGATGCACCTTTTAGCCGGAGACCTTGCTGGTGGGTGCACGTCACGTGCATCTTGTTATCCCATCATCGAATCTCTGACCTTGTTTCAGCGGCGAGAAATGGAAATTCTTCCCGTAATCTATGGTCATTTGGTACGAGATTCACGTGCAGTCAAACCCGGAAACGACGCTGATGAGTGCGAATTCTTGTTTTATTCCGAGCTCTTGTAAAATTCAAATCGTTAAACTTTCGACCCGCTTCGGCGCGCAGGGAGTTAAATGTAATTGATGGCTAACTGCAGAGGTGATTGTGAGCATCTCTGGAAAAAAATCTTTTTCGGCATGTAATGGGAAAATTCCCAAGTAATCGCTCACGTTCACAAATATACGCACGTATACGTAATATACGTTCACGTTGCCTCAAGGAATGGGATATAGAGATTGTGGATATTCATTTGTTTAATGCTAATTTACACGGTGAGTAAAGAATAATGATGTACTTTTCTTACTGATTTTTTTTCGTGAAAAAGAATTTTAAATACTCAAAATTTCTATACAACCCTCACAGCGGTAAAAATCGGTATTCCCAACAGCAGATCGAGCTTCACCATGCAGAACAACTTAAACCTTGACATAATGGAGTTTCATGATGTCCAAATGAATATACTTTGCAGTAATATACAGTCCATGGGGTTGCAGAGTATTGCAGTGAAACTTGAGTTCTGTGAAAATGAGAAAACAAAATCGTATTCACCAAAATTAGTCGTATTCGTATTATAAAATATAAAGTAATGAAAGTCAATAAAATTCGAATATTTTTAGACGACAGCACAGCATAACCGAGTTATCCAAATATAGCCTATATTGATCCTAAACTTTGATGTAATAGAGACGTGAGACGACGATGGTTTCTGGCACAGGCTTTACAGCGTAAACAATTTCGTAAATGAATGATAATGATTACAGTACCTCCAGGGAATTAGATCATTGGGCCGATCGGAGAAAATCGATACATGGCGCTTGAATTACGAGGATATTGAGGAGTTTGAATGAAGCTATATTTGATGTTTTATTGATATTCGTCTCAAATATAACGTTTATAAATGATGTTATACTCATTTATAACTTATTCACCCATATCGCGGACGCACAAACAACCAACCTAAATCCCAATGCACCTGAATTCATCCCTTCACGCATAATCCAAAAGCATTCTAATGGTTGCCAATTATCATCTAACACTTTTCATACATATTCCACGGGGCAGCTCTTAGAAAACAAAATGAAATGCTTTCCTCGTTCATTCAAAATGATACACTTAAATACACAAAGTTTGCCTGCGCATTTTGATGAGCTACGCTCACTTCTCTCTGACAACAATTTACACGTTATATCCATGGCTGAAACATGGTTGAAGCCCTCCATGCCTTCTAAAGCCGTTGAACTGCCGGATTATACTCTTTATCGCAATGATCGCGTTGGAAAAGGCGGCGGTGGTGTAGGAGTGTACGTACGTAACGACTTAAAATGTAAAGTACTTTCCACGAGTGAGTCCAACTATGACAGGCGGCCGGAATATCTTTTTGTTGAGATTAAAATAAATGTCACTAAGATTCTTATCGGCATTATCTACAGGCCACCTAAACTGGGTCATTTAGGCGACTTGGATTCGGTAATCTCTGAATATGCCACGGAATATGAACATATAATAATAGTTGGAGATTTTAATGCAAACTTTAATACAGAAGCGCACGACACAGTCTTTTTTAAGCGAATGTTCTCCGAAAACAATCTCAAAATCCTACCGTTAGGCCCAACTAATACTACGAAAACTTCGTCAACATGGATTGATCTTATGGCAACGGCAAAAAAAGAAAAGGTTATTGCGCACGGACAGCTTCCAGTTCCTGGTATCTCTTCTCACGACCTACTGTACCTTGCTTACTCAGTTAAAGCCAAAAAGTTTGAGCAAAAGCTTATAAGTCAACGAAACATCAAGGAAATAAACGACGATGAATTACTTAATGCAGCATTTTTACTACCATGGGCCAATATTGAATTCACCAATTCAGTTGACGATAAAGTTGAGAGACTAAACTCACTGATGACTTATCTGCTTGAAAAATTTGCCCCTGTAAAGGTGATCCGAGTTTCCAAGCCACGCGCGCCCTGGTTAAATTCAGAAATAAAACAATCAATGGCAAAACGAGATTCAGCCTTCCGCTTTTTTAAGAAAACTAGGACTCTCAATGCATTTCAAAGATACAAAAACTTGAGAAACAGGACGAAACAGCTCATAAGAAATGCGAAGATCAAATTCTTTCACTCAGTTACTAAATCTAACCACTCTCCAGGTAAATTATGGAACAAACTAAAATCACTTGGCATAGGTAAAAATAAAGTCTTCAATCTCCCTCCTGACTTGTGTCTGAACTCCTTAAATGATAAGTTTTCCCAGCCCCCCAACCTTATTCAAGCCGAGATCAAAGATAAAACTCTAAAACTGTACGCCTCAAAAGACACATGCATACTAAACAGTGACCAAAAATTTGAATTTACCCCTATTACCCAAATACAAGTTGAATCGTGTTTCAAGAAAATTAAGTCTAAAGCACAAGGTTCCGATGGTATACCACTAGATTTCATAAAAAAGCTATTTCCTGTCATTATCCCATACATCACCAACATTTTTAACTCCTCTCTATTTCAAAATCACTTCCCAAGTCAATGGAAGCGAGCATTAATCAGACCTATTCCAAAAAAGAAAAATTCCCAAGGGGAAAAAGAATTCCGTCCAATATCCTTTCTTCCCATCCTTTCCAAAGTTCTAGAAAAACTTGTATATGAGCAGATAACACATTTCTTAAAGTGCAACAGTATTCTCGATAAATTTCAGTCTGGCTTCAGACACGGTCACAGCACATCTACCGCTTTAACTAAAATCACCGATGACTTGAGACGCTCCATGGATCAAAAAGAAGTTTCAGTACTCGTTTTGCTTGATTTTTCGAAAGCTTTTGATTCCTTAGACAAAGATATCCTAGCAGCAAAAATGAGAGGCATGGGTTTTTCTCCTACCGTAGTCCATTGGATAACATCATACTTAACAGGCCGGCATCAGCGAGTGATTACAAATGATTTCTGCTCAAGGTGGATCGAAACCACAAGAGGTGCGCCCCAAGGCTCCATTCTAGGACCTCTGCTATTCTCTCTGTACATTAATGATTGCCCTTCAGTGATAAATCATTCTAAATATCATCTTTATGCTGACGATCTCCAAGTGTACCTAAATTCAAATGTTAAAAGCCTGTTCAATGGAATATGTAATCTAAATAATGACCTAGAAAATATCAACAATTGGAGCAAATCCAACTTCCTAAGCATAAACCCTAGTAAGTCCCAAGCTATTATAATTGGATATCCTAAAATACTCAAGTCAATCGACAGAGATCAATTACCGCAACTACACATCTCCGATTCTCCCATAAAGTACTGCGACGAAGTTATTAATCTAGGATTGATCATTGATGAAAGTCTGTCTTGGTCATCTCATATAACTAAGATATGTAAAGCAGTGAATAAGTCATTATTTCCATTAATACGTTTCAGAAACATTATTCCTCTCTCCTTAAAGAAGCAATTAATTTCAACATTAATACTTCCCCATTTTGATTATGCCGATGTTGCCTTTCAAGACATATCTCAGATGCTGTCGAATAAACTTCACCGCTCCTTCAACGCCTGCATTAGGTTCATATTTAATTTACAAATATCAGATCATACCACCAATCATATTAACGATCTCAAATGGTTAAAGCCTAGTTCTCGACGCCGGATGCATATCCTATGTCTTCTTTATCAAATCTTACAGACAAATACACCAGCGTACCTCAGAGACGAATTTCAAAAACTTAGTAGAATACATGACTCAAATACGAGGGGAAATGAAAAACTCGTTATACCCCACCACCGGACAGTCAGATTCAATAAATCATTCATTGTTACTGCATGCCGCGAATGGAACAACATTGACCTACCACTACGTAAATCATCATCACTCGCCTCCTTCAAAAAGGCACTACACGTAAAACTTCTTCGAGAACAACAGCAAGACATGTAACATCACGGGAACAGTACGAAAGATTCATCAATTATCTCATCCGGCTTCATCTAATTTTCCTTTTCTTTACAGGTACTGGGTGAAATTTTCCATGTAATTCATTGTATTTGTATACTCAGGTTTACATTAGCTTTCTCAGTAGGTTTTCGCAGGTTTTTCACGCCCCCCTTCTTGTGTGGGCGTTTTCCTGCAGTGGGTTTTTTCCAATAAGGACGACAGTCAATATCCTTAGGTTTTTCCCACGTTCACTAACATCTTTTTACACTTGGTCAATAGTAACTTTGTTAAATTATAATGCTAATTGTTGATTGAAAATGGAACTTCTACTTATTTTTATGTAATTTCTCTGCATTTAATTTCATGAGCAACTAGACAATGTATTTAACTGCATATATTTACTGTTTGACGAGGGGTTAGATGGAAGATGGGACTTTCTAGTCCCAATCTCGCCCAATAAAGACGTATTATTATTATTATTATTATTATTATTATCATACCCTCATCATACCCCAATGGAGAATCGGAGGCTGCGCGCTAGGTTTAGATTGCTTGAACAATTGAGGATGGATATCTTTAGGAGCGACACGGAAAACATCATATCATAGCCCCATTATATTTCCAGGTCCGACAGAAGCGATTAATTGAGAGAGATGTTTTGCCGAACGGATAGATGTGGGAATAGAAGGAACAACAACTTTGCTATTTCCACATGGTAATTTATTGAGACCGACTATGGATTCGTTACAGCGTAACATTATCAAGGTGTTTGATAATGGTGGTGATGGTAATGATGGTGACCTTGATAATGATACGCTGTAACGAAAACATGGTAGGTCTCAATAAATTACCATGTGGAAATAGCAAAGTTGTTGATCCTTCTATTCCTGCGATTATGGAATCCCATCAAGTTACGCCCGCTAGTATTAATTAAATGGATAGATGTGGGAATTCGTTTTTCCCCCGAACCATAAAGGACTTTAATAAACGCTAATCGCAATTTCGCATTTCCTATTTGTGTAAACGGCTGGTGTACTAACACGCGCTGCCACACGCCTTTTAGGCAGCCTGCGGGGTAAATGTAAATGTTTAGTTTTACTAATGATCAACCGAAACGGTGCAATTGTAATGATGGTTTGGAACCACCCATTCCGAGATAAATTTCTGCTCCGTGCTGGATCAACTAAAGCAATAAAAAGAGAAAAAGCGCGAAAATAACGTTGAAACAATTAAACCAGGTAAAAAAGAGGAAGATGGCCTATAAATGGCCTACAAAAGTGGTACTAGAGGGACCTATTTTCAAACAAATGTGGCGGATTAGGTTTATATCAGATAATTGGGTCAACAACGATAATTTTCCAATGATTTCTCGGGAAAGGGAGAAGATTAGGTCAATATTTTATTGATACATTTATTAAATTGAAGAACAAACCAACTTTACTTACAGTTTCCACCTTTACATGACTGCTATCATATTCCAATTAACATCCTCTGCAGTCTGAAGAATTGGATTTCCATTCGCTTTTTTGATTAGTAAACGTAATTTTTTCGTTTCATAAAGAAAAGAAAGATTTTTCTCCTGGAGTACGTATTTCACGCTTTTAGATTTTTAAGTGACGACATCTATTTTTCGCGATCAAATGAAAAGTGAAAATTTTCAAGACCGCGAAAACGCGACGGGTAACTATGAATGCTGGGAAAAGCCCAAGTGTCGTCATTCTGGTTCCAGCTCCCGCCGTGTGAGGCCACCTTGGTGCGAGGCTATGAGCACCGATACGATGGTAGCAGGTAGCAGAGTACCCTGCTAGCAGGTAGCGCTTGGCTTAAATAATAATTATTAATACCCTATCAAACGAAGGAAACTTTCCGACCATAGGCAATTTTAATAAGTGATTGTTAAGAAATGTTTCCCTGAGCTCTGTGCCCTATACATGCATTGGTAATCTCAGACGATATAAAACTCCTGACTACTCGTATAGAATCTAGGTCCCTGTGACGTCACGTGGAGTGGCATCGCATGGCCGCAAATCTGGCGTTTTTCAAATGAGGTTAAAATTGACCATTTCCATTCGTCTAAACTGGGATTTCTAAAAACAAATAATTTGTACATTATGAATACACTAATGTTGGGTGACAAATCGCAATCAATGCCTTTCGTTTTCTTTGATGAAGGAAACTACCCTGTTATCGTGGCAGATAAATATTTCGTCATTAACATCTACGCCAATAAATAATGCGTAGTTTGGATATTTTCTTAATAGATCTGAACATTTATGCATTTTTTTCGGTTGTTAAGAAGCAATATTGGGTAATAATGGGTTAATATTACAATTAGAACGTAAAGGAGATGACAAAAAACGCTGGTGAACCTCACGACATTTATCGCATACCTTCCAGATTGAAGAAAACCACCTACTGAGCACCAAATAACCTTCGTTTCTTTAGACGACCGAAATTTAATTAGCGTCAGAAATTTATCGAAGGGAGAGTGTTTTTTTCCCGTTTCGAGGAATTTATTTTTTCTCTCGTATCCTCCCGGTCGTTTCCCCTCTTTTGGCTTTCGGAATTCGTCCGCTTTTTGTTTTTAACTCCACGCTCTTCCGGGCAATAAAGAAGTTAGCAAGATGGGAAAAGGGACTTCCTGATTACACTTATAACGATGGGATCCCATGAAGAGAGTCAAGAAGTCATTTGGATGATATCCCGTGAAATAATATTTTTTGCTAGTTTTTTTATATCGCCGACCTTCTCAATTATTTAACTCTTTATTGATATCGAGCCGGATCAAATAATTACCTATTTCGCTTTATCGGGTTATCTCTGAGCATTCCGTATTAATTGGAGCTTTATGGAACTTTTTTCTCTTAAAAGTTACCGTATCGTTCTCCTCGAGGGCTAATTCAGTCCGTTACTAAGATAGCTACTTTAGGAAAAAAATGTCAACTATCACGGGCACGTTCAAATAAAATTAAAAATTTTATGTTTGATTAGTTGAAAATATTTTTTTTTAATTTTTAAACGTGTGACTTTCGGAAGTATTTATCATGAATCAGGTTTGACATGTACCCAAAGAAATATTCGAAGACCCTATGATGTGCTATCAGTTTATCTGGTATTTTTGCAAATTGTATTAGTATCTGTAGATTATTACTTGGGGTATATATTTAAGGAAAAGAATAGTTTTCCGTCAGATAAATGTTTAGAATTTCATAATTCATTCCCAGCTCAAGTGCCAAATACATATTTTATAAGAACTACGTTAGTTAACTGACGTTAAACTTGTGCAACATCTTGCAGATAATTTCTCACTGTGGTTGGGAAGAAGGATATCACTGTTCTTATATGCTAGAATTGACTTGAATCGATTTTTTAAATGAAAATCAGAGCTCCAAGTTTCCTAAAATGTCACGTTCCTAGAGTCTTTTTTTTACGAAATGAGTTTTAATCCTTAATTTAAGTGAATACAATGTCATTTCAACAACCGATTGGTTATACATTAATTGCATCTCTTCGTTAAACTTTTATTTTCCAGTCAAATTCTTCCCCATGTATTCATATGGATATTAAATTTGATTAAAAACGTAGTCTCTAGAGGAAGAATGTATTTCATGATGAAAGGTTTTTGAGTCCAGTTGAGGTCACACAATAGAACAAACGAAATATAGAATTGATGTGCAAATTTCGTAAGGGAGCCAGTTTCTAATTTATTTACATAAAAATGGTCTCTGGTCGGCACCACTCATATCGTATACGATTCTTTGCTGAAAAGACAACTGATGATAATTCTCATCCTCCTCGATGGAAGGATAATATGAGTAAATATGCGATAAAATATCGTTAGTCACTGAAATTTAGATAGTTATAATTAATATTTTTCATTCTGTTTTAGTCATTTACTGCGAATTCAGCTCAATCTGCTCTCGGTATCCGGGATTTCCAACAGAAAATTACATCGCCATTTTTCCGCCGTCTTCCTCCCTCATCATCTGCTTCTTCATAATATCCTGCGAGCCACCTCAAGGGTGTTTAATCACCAGCATGCAACATGCGATAGGATTCCAAACATGCAAACCACATGGTCCAAAAAACGTTACTCATTCTGACAAATTCACGTAAAGGCAAAATTTGCCAAATACACATTAAGGTAATCTACCAATAAAGCTACAACACAGAAACATGCTGTTACAAAGAAAAACATTCATAAACATGCATTAAGGAATACATGAGTAACTAGGCTACACTACAAGTCATCTAATCTATTATTGAGTCCTATCGCTGCGCTGTAGTTTCTTATTGATCGTAGGAAAATCGACATTCTGAATCTACCTGTTCTACAGCATATCTCTCTTATTTTATTTATACGATCTCATCAACTGTAGTATGCTGGCGTTCGTAAGATATGGCTAACTTCATCGGAAGATACACTGCTCTTGAATTTACGTAATAGGTTTAGTCTATTTTTCAGTGACGGTCTGACAGAGATTCCCACCTGAGTTTATCGCAGAAACTCACTTCTCCCTACCCTGTAGGTGGCCCTGACTGAACTGAATGTATCTGGATTCTTTTCTTTCAACTCTAATCGATCACCCAAAACACGGCATACTTAAACCCACAGCCATTGAAAAGCCATTTTGAACCCGTGAGGGCAGACTGACCGATGGGTAATGCGGGTGGCCCCACATATTGTATTCAACTGCCTCCACGTATACTCGAAGACTACCACCGTCCTCTCCGCTAATGCGTGACTCACCGGACGCTAGTGCGATTCCCTTGAATCGAAACGAGGGAATACGTTATGCATGCCGCGACGGAGCTTCCCCTACCGAGATCACGTGGGTGATTTCTGCGCGCTGTCGCGGGAGAGAGAGATGGCTGTTCGTGCGGAAGACAAGGTCCCGATGAGCACGTCGCGAAAGGCAGCGACCTGCTACCGGCCGTGGGAGAAGTCCCAATAAATCTACCAGGGAACGAGACGTATGTCATTCTTATGAAAAATGTCAAGGTATGCTCGTCTTATTGTGTTAACATGGTGGCCTCAAAAATCACAGTCACCCTGTGATTCACCCTGAAGGATAGGTAAGGGTAGAGCTCTACCCACTACACTACTACGCTCCCTATGTCCTCCTAAATTATCAGTATCGAATTCCCTGACTTTTATAGACTTTTTGGACCATTTTCGAAAATTTCCAGTCGAATATATAATTTATATATATTTATATGAACAATACCGGATTTTATCTTTACGGGTGATAAAAATTTGATTGAGTGTAGTGAAAAATTAATCTTAAAATAATTGAAGCAATTTGCAAGTTCCGGATGAAATTTTAGCAGTTATGGGCAATCACTTCAATGTTATATTGGTGAAATGATGTTCATGTATCGAAGAAACGTCCTACCACCTAGGAGGAAGAGAAAAAATCATCACTTGACTTAAACAGAAAATTTGATTTCTCCAGGCCTTTTCGCAACTATACCGGTTATTCCTCGCTACTGACCGACTGTGAAGTTCCAATAAATCCACTTGGAAACGAGGAATATGCCATTTCTATGAAAATATCAAGGTATGCTCGTATTATGTTGTTGTCATGATTGCCTCCAGAATCACACATTAACCAGTTATTCAACCCGAAGGTTGGTCTAGATAGGAGAGGGTAAAGCTCTACCCACTACACTACCACGCTCCCCATGACCTCTTAAATATTAATCTCAAAGTCCTTGACATTTACAGACTTTACGGGCCATTTTCGCAACATCGACACTTACATGAATTTTAAGGGATACTCATCTTTACAGATAATGAAAATGTGATTTAATGCGGTGAAAAATTAGTCTTAAAATAATTTATGCAAATTCAAGACTGAATTTTAGCAATTACGGACAACCAATGCGATGATATATTTGAAAAATGATGCTCGGATATCAAAGAAATATCCAACCACTCAGGACGTTGAGAAAAAATCATCCCTGACTTTTAAAGCAAATATGATTTCACCAGATTATATTGTAACTCTAACGGTCATTCTAAGACTCTCCAGACAATATAAAATGCCAATAAGTGAGCCGTTAATCTGTCGTTCTGCGTATGGCTAACTCATTTCTTCGCACTAGTCTCAAATACCAGAATCAGCAAACGCTGCAATAGAATATGAGATGCAGGACGTTGATTTATGATACTGATTTACACTAAGCCCTGGATCATTTGACCTTAAACTATGAAATTATTTTCTTTGTTGGTGAAGAAAATCATTCATTCGTAGTACATTCAGAAACCTCCTGGACGGCTAATTTGAGGAGAGCTTTTATGGAATCTAGTTTTCGTCAAATTAAATATATTCCTAAACCCCTCAAACCAGGAATTAAAATATTATAATTTTATTATTACTATCCAATTATCTATACTTGAAAGTTTTTTGGCCTCTAAAAGAATTATCTTTGTGGCATTTGCCTAAATTATTTCGCTATGGTTGCAGAGAGAAACAGTTCATCGTCGATTAAGCGAAACTCTTAGCTAATACGGACTTTCTCACGCCATTCAGAATTCTAGCCAAATTTATTTAATGGTCCTTCGATCACAGCTTGTCATAATTACTGAGGAGGGGCAAAAAATTATGAACGGCTATCAAATGACTGCCAATTAAAATTCTCCGTTTGAGAGGGGAAGAAAGCCAAATTTTGAATGGTGTCCTGTTTCTTTTGAAAATTATAAACCTGTCGATTTTAGCCTACTTTTTCAGCATCTGGGAGGTTTTAAGTATGAATTAACCTTAATGATGAGGTTTGTGAATGATGATTTTTTCAAATTTAATACCAATGCCTTAAGTATTTGTAAATGTTAGGAAAAAAAACTTTTTTGTGTTTTGAAGTAACATGATTTAAATGCAAAACTCCGAAGATAAATAAAAAATATAGAAATAATGTTAACAAATAATTTTCATTTATTTGTCTAATTTTTCTTACCATTCAGCAAGCCACTTCCATCTGGCGAGAATTGTGGCAAAAACAAATGTCTGCATACAACGGTTATATTTTTAAGAGGTAACCTTTTAGTAGTTCACTACCTGAGTTGCGTTTTTACATTGAAAGAAAGATATGACTTGGAAACGTACGAAGAATTTTATATGCAGGATCCTTCTTCCTTTTAGAATCTGAAAAATCACCTCATGTACAATGCACGGGAGGGGCAACTTGTACAGGTGAGCTAAAACTTTAGGACCAATTATAAATATGGATTTCTCCGCGTCAAAAACACGTTAAGAGAATTTTAACACGGTTTTGAATTTTAATCCTTATAATTTAAAATCATAGGATACTCAAATTAAACTAAATTGAAATTGACGAGAAAATAAGCTTTCAAAATGATTCTTTATACAGAATATAACCTCCATTCTTTTTGTGCTTACTTTATTTGAAAATTTCAACTCGGTGAATCCATATTCTAAACGCAACCTCAGTTCGTACTTGCATTTTAAGAATCATAAATAATTATATAGGTATAAATTAAAATAAATAATCTGTGGTGACGATAATCTTTTACATTTAATCATCAATTGTTATATATTTAATTTAAACTTTATTTGGAGGGACCGTGGCAACCATTTTATTTATGACCGTGGCCCTATTTTGTTTAATTTCGGAGAGAAGTTTCCCGTGATTTGAGGTAGAATACGCATAAAATTTTACAGGTGTAATTACCGACTCCACCAATCGCTATACTATATTCAACTAGACATGTATTTCGTTACATACTTTACCGTGGCGTCATGAAACAATAATGACCCCAACGGATAACGAATAAATTAGGATTTTTGAATTATGGTTAGAATTTTGTGGAATATCTTCGATTTCCACATATCCGTCAATGAATATTGGATTTCACGGTAATGGAAAATTAAATTGTAACTAATTGGATATGAAAAAGCAATAATAATAACTTTTCTATTCTAAATATACTATATGGAACATAAAGTTACTGTAATTGCTTTTTCCGGATAGCGTATGAGAAAAATCAAAATCATTATTATTAATTTTTCATAATTATAGTCACTAGAGAGTTTGTAATTTAAGTCTTGTGAGCAGTAGTGTTATGGTACCGGAACGTAGTTCCGGCACTGCTAAGACAAGACAAAATAGTCAAATAAATCTTTTATCAATTTTGGTGCCACAAAATTTCTAATATGTACATTCGTAGCCTAAAGTAAAAATTAATTTAAAATATGTAGACGTGACTTGCAATAAAATATATCATCATCATCATCACTGGTCATCCTAGGATTGGTTTGACGCAGCTCTCCACTCAGTTCTCCTATCAGCTAATCTTTTCACACCTACGTATTTCCTCTTTCTCATCCTTCTTTACTTGTTCCATGTATTTTGTTCGAAGTACTCCTTTTCCGTTCTTGCCATCCAAATGTCCCTCGGCGATTGTCTTCATTAGGCCATCATGTTTCAAGATGAGTAAAACCAAAATCATTATTTTTAATTTTTCATAATTATAGTTACTAGAGAGTTTGTTATTTAAGTCTTGCGAGCAGTAGTGTTATGGTACCGGAACGCAGTTCTGGCACTGCTAAGAGAAGACGAAGTAGTCAAATAAATCGTTTAACAATTTTGGTGCTTCAAAATCGTTAAACGATTGCGTGGCCTATAACGCTGTTCCGTCTTCTTGTTAAGGTTTTCATGAGGCTTCTATTCTCTCCTACTCTTTTTTAGGACTTCATCGTTACTAACTCGGTCGATCCATTTGATCTTCATCATTCTTCCGAAACACCACATTTCGAAGGCCTATATCCTTGCTTATGGAGTAATATTTACCTCGTAAAAAAGTTAAGGAAAGTGCGATTCGGAAATGTTAATTTTGCCATGATACCACATCTGAAGCCACAGCGTACCCAACCACCAAAAAATACTTCCAGTGTGGGATGGACCAAGGAATGATTCTGGACCCTTTTCTATAATTGGGTGAAATTTGTGGGGCTGTGACTTTGTCCGGGGTGAGCTCTATCCTAACATATCCAAAACCACCCCTCAGGCTGATGAACCGAGTGAGCGATATTGAGGCAGATGTAATTCGAGTGGAATGCGGCTATTCTTTTTGAGGCCGAAGGAACTATTCCGCGGCCACAGAGTCTTGGACTGAATGTTTGTATTCGTTATTCTTTTTTTATTTCATCTCCACTACTTTGATTTTCTCATCCTCTCCCTACCTTCTCCCTATCCCTCCTCTCCCTATCCCTCTGGGAGCGGAGGGTATAAATGAGCCAAATGATGGGAAGGCAAGCTTACGCGTTCAAATTTGTGTTCAACAGGGCAGCATTCAAAATTAAATATAATTATGTCAAGTTTTCCACACGTATGGCTGCTAGCAGTGCGTGAAAAATGTAACTGCATGCCGGATTGCCTAGTTAATTAAACATATTTCAGCAAGAAAACTGTCCAGGAATTCGTCTTAATTTTACATTTTTGTCCAACGGGAATTGGTCCTAGAAATGTATCCTGAATAGGCGAAATCGTTCGCCTATGGCTTAGTCTGGGGTGAGCTTTACCCTCACGTATCCAAAACCAGCCCTCAGGCTGATTAGCCGAGTGAGCGGAACTCGTCCGCGGCCACAGAGTCGTGGACTGACCGTTTCTTTTCGTAATTCTTTATTTCATCCCGACTATTGGATTTTCCCATCCTCTCCCCACCTTCTCTAGCCCTCTGGGGGCGGAAGGTTTGAATGACTAACCTCTGGTAAGGCAAGCTTACCACTTCAAGTCTGTGTTCAACTGGGAAGCATTCAAAATTAAATAAAAAAAATGTCAAGTTTTCCGCACGTATGGCTGATAGCAGTACGTGAAAGTATGTTACTGTATAACAGATTGCCTATTTAATTAAACATCTTTTAGCTAGGAAACTGTCCAGGCATTCGTCTTAATTTTACATTTTTCTCCAACGGGGAATGACTCTGGTCCTTTTGTCCTGCATAGGCGAAATCGTTCGCCTGTGGCTTAGTATGGGGTGAGCTTTACCCTCACGTATTCAAAACCAGCCCTAAGGCTGATTAGCCGAGTGAGCGATATTGATGCAAATGTTAGTCGAATGGAATGTGGCTATTTTTTTCTGGACCGAAGCAACTCGTCCGCGGCCACAGAGTCGTGGACTGACTGTTTCTTTTCGTAATTCTTTTATTTTTTTATTCTATCCCGACTCCTTGGATTTTCCCATCCTCTTTCCACCTTCTCTAGGGGCCCTCTGGGGGCGGAGGGTATAAATGAGTCGACCGACGGGAAGACACGCCGCGTGCAGGTGTTCGTAGAAGGCGGTAGTGCGCGAGATTTTGCCGGTGAGATCAGGGGGTGCGAGCCGTGGGAGGGGAGGAGGGGGTCGGTGCGGCGGAGGTAATAAGATGCATCATGGGATAGCACCCGGAGGCGAGGATTGGAAATGCTCTCTCTCTGGAGTTGGGGGAGGGTAGTTAAAGGAAAGCATTGGTCACGATTGGGTCGAGGGAAGACGCGGCCGATAATCCACTCGAAGATCGTTAAGAACTGGTTGCGTGCAGTGTGTAGGAGGGAGAAGGATACAGGTTATCCAGCATAGACCATAGTGATGAACCTGGTCAATGTATAAATCTATATCACTCTATATTTATTGTTGAAATAAATTTTAAGTGCGATATTGGGTTTTGGAAAGCGATGATATAGCGCTGTTTGGCAAAAAAATTAAAAAAAAACTGTAACTATAATAATTAATAAAATAACTGTTGAATATGTCGTGATATTGCATTGAACTCGATGTTAGACGACTTTACTCGATATAAGGGAGAAGGGTGGAGGTTTTCTAGCAAAGACCACAGTGATGAGCCTGGGCGATCTATCAATTTATATTATTCATTATTTTACTCTGGAAATACATTAATACATTGTAAATGCGAATCTGGGTTTTGTAAATCGATGGTATTGCGTTGTTGGGAAACAAAAATTTAAGAAATAACTGGTATAGGCATAAAATATATTATATATATTTATATTATTATATTTATTTTATTGTTATATTTGTGTATTGCGTCGATATCGATTATAAACGGTTATATTTTGTCGTAAATTTGCTTCTCAATTTTTTGAATGACCCAGAGGATGAAATTTGCAGAGGAAATAAATGCCCACATGAAGACCTATGAAAATTGTCATATAAATCGGACTCGGTGGCGGCGGGGATAAGTCCTCGCCTATCATACCGAGGGTCGCGGTTTCGAGTCTCCCCTGGATATGTATCCCCTTCTAGGTCATAGGTGTGTGTGATCGTCTACTGTTGATTGTTTAAACTCTCGATGTAAATGCCACATTTTTCTTTTTTCGGGGGTAATTGAGATAAATAAAATAAAAAAGTATGTATAAAAATTATCTAATCTAATATAAAATATCTAGGTTCTTGGTAGATTCATGGGACCCCAGTACAGCCAAGTAAAATAAAGTACAAAATGTACTACAACGGGTCATATCGGCGGGGGTAACCTCATGCAGTGACGGCCGTCTCCCGAGGATCCGAATTATCTCTGGACTACCGAGAAAGGGTTCGGAAAAGAGTCGTGCTCAAGCAATGGCTGAGTCCAGTATACCTGACTACACTGGGGCCCCACCATACTACCATTAACCTCATTTTTCTCGATGAAAAAACTTCAGTTATCAAAGAACGATCTTCCCGCATGAAAGTAACTGAGGCAGGCGAGATGCAGTGGAAAATTATTTAAAAAATATGCAAGATTTTTAATACGGTCCCATTATCATTGCGTTCGTTTTATATTACGAGGTATGCTTGTGCCCCCCCAGAACAAAATCCTGGATAATGCCTTGCTTGTGCCCCCCTCCCCCCCCGAAAAGAAATCCTGGTCCGCCCCTGCCGTCAGGTCATTCTCAAGTACAATGTGAAATTGTTAAAATCAGCAATTGTATATTTTCAGTTCGAATTGAGTGGGTGGTCGAATTTCACATTGTACTTGAGGATGAACTGACGGTCCCGAAAGAAGCGGAGATTGAATGCTCACAAAAACAGCCTTGAGTACACACAGTGCGGACGTATTGTAAATGCGTGAAATACATTATTTAGTCACATACCTGATTACCTTTAAGAAGATTTTAGGGGAAAGGAGTTTTTATCAATTACAATTAATAAAACTAAAAATAGCTAAATTAATAAAATTAGCTAGGAAACTATACTGGCATTCATCTTATTTTCTTATTTTTCTGAAATGATTTCTGTTTTAAACAAAGATCTTCTCTCTTATATCAAACCAAGGATTTCCCGAAAGAAGTGGAAATTCGTCATCGGAATGACTGCTCACGAAAACAGCCTTGAGTAAACACAGTTCGTAAGCAAAGTCGAGCTTCGGATGATATTCGGTTTTTATTGCGGAGCCCTTCAATGCGCGATGGACAACTTGCGAGAGCGAATTGCAACTCGTGATCTCTTACGAGGGTGCTAAATAATGCCCCCAATATTTTTCGGCAACCGCCATGCCACCTGAGCGCCCTCCGGCGGATCGTCTTATTAACTGCGTAGGCTTATGCGCCCGCCCGCGAGCCATCTGAACACGATTCCCTCCCCCACGGAACAGCGTCCGACTTCCCGTGAGAAATCCCGTAAATTTTTTTTCATTTCCAATAAATACCCCAGAGGGCGATTTTTAGCTTCTCCACCTGCACGAAAGGACGGCGAGGAGAAAAAAAAAGAAACAAAACACGGCCGAGATGCGGAATGCGTGCCATCTTACGTTAGACCCATCCGTTGCGCATTATTTCCACCGGTTTTATAATATCTAGTTTAAGCAAACCGGAATATGATGCAGCCGTAACCTTAACTTAAGAATATTTTAGAGTTACACAGCTACAAGTAACTAACCATTATGTTTAGTCGTGGCCTACGTTATTCATATATATATAAACCGTTATTCATTTATATATTCAGATATAATAATATTCATCAATATGGCGTAGGCTGCAGTTAAGTTGTACTCATCGCCTTAAGAGGAATTAAAAGAAGAATTTCTTAACTCAAGCTTTTATTTTCCGTTAAATTTTAAATAGACATTATGAAACTGGCCCTAAATGTCCGACGGTATAACTAGTCACTGTTTGGGCGATGTTTCAAGAGAAACGAATATGAGGTAAAGATTATATTAGGATAAGAGCATATCTGGTGATCTTAAACTAGCGTTTATGATTACGGACGACTAAATGATGTGAGGAATATCAAGTGTGATGAACTGGCTGATATGAAGGGTAAGTGATTACAATACGGGACCGTAGCTCGCCTCCGACTGCATCTACGTATCGACATATTACCCCGCAAGCCACCAACAGAGGTGTCTGGCAGGGAGTGAGCCATCGCCATCATGCACCAGAGGATTAACATTTACTTCCACGAATATGCTAATTATAAGCTACATACGACATATAAGCTATTATGTTAATCTATATCCTACTTAAGAGGGTAATCTGCCTTTGAGGCAAGAACATGCATTTAAAAATACTTGGAAAATTCAGAAACTTACATTAAGCAATAAATAAGTTGGTATGCTGCATTACCAGTTGACTAACCTATTAAGTTAAGCTTATAAAGTAGAGCTTAAACCTATTAAGTAAAGCTTAATTGACCCTTTTACTGCCACTGGGCCGATATATCGGCCCTCGCTAGATGAGCGAAAACTGCCAGGGACCGATTTATCGGCCCCAATTCACTTTTTTTCGTGATTGTGGCCTTTTCAACGGCTGTAATTTATGTAAACCCCCATAATCTATCTTTAGTTATAATATATAAATATAACTTAAGAATTGAGAAAAAAATCTAGACGTGTTAAATAAAATTAAGTAGCTGAAAATTTTTTAAATCTGAAATGTTGCTAATTCCGGACAATAGCCTTGGCAGTCCTCGTACATCCCACCTGAAATGGGCTGGCAGTAAAAGGGTTAACTAAGCGGTTAAGTTGTACTCATAGACTAAAGAAGAATTAGTTAATACAAGCTTTGATAATTAGTATTATTATTATTTTTCCTCTTCTATTCTTGACCTTGTTTAATACATTTTATGATATTTCTTGGAGTTTAGGTCAATGTAAAACAAGTTACAGCCAACATTTCGATTTATTTAAAATCATCCTCAGGGCTATGAAAGAGAAAACATGAACAATATAAAATACAAAGATGACAACGATATACAATATTTTTACATAAAAATGTTACGATCGCGTTTTTTATACAGTAATATAATTTAAAGTATACATATATGAACAGAATAGAATATTTGTATTTGAATATTTGTTTTACATTGACCTAAACTCCAAGAAATTTCATAAAATACAAGCTTCGATGGGCTATGATGGTAATACAAACATTTGAATGCTTTTCTTTGGCCCAGAAATGATCATGATTCAAGCTTGGGGCTGCAATTTTTCTCTTCACTTCCTCATCCCTCGGGTAACACCAACGCATCATGCTTCCTCCCCCGAGAGATTCTCATGGCCCAAAAAAAAGAAGGTGCGAGAGAGGCCCGTGCAACAAAAGATGCGGCCAAAACTTTACCACCCCCTCTGTCCACACCCCTTCAAGCTCCAACCTCCCTCTCTCCCTCCCCCTGTCTTTCAAAACTGGTAATTACTGTGCACGATGATGCGGGCCGAAGCGGAGTTGAAACCGAAAACGATTTCCATTTATTTTTCCACTCACTCACCAACACAAACTCGCTCGCCGTCTTTTCGGTCAGGTGTTTAATGGTAGGGTGCGGACGCTACACCCATCACTCAAAACGATTTGAAAAAGTCAAGTCCCGTGAAAGAGCGGACCAGACTCTCGGATCTCGGTATGCAACGAACGGTATGCAGAAGAGCTGTGTCGTTCATGAGTGATTCGTTCATTTTGAACGTTTCCTTGTCATGCACAGAATGAAATTAATCACGTTATCAGTTTCAAACTGTAAAAACTGGTAAATAATGCCGGTCTCGGTGGCGGCGGGATTAAGTCCTCGCCAGCCAAACCGAAGGTCGCGTGTTCGATACTCGCCTTGGTAGGTTATCATTATCCAGGGCATGGATGTTTGGGCACGTTTGATTGTTACACGCTATCCTAAACCCCGACGTAAAGGCCGAATAGTGCTGTTTTCGGGGGTGCGGAAATAAATAAAAATTGGGTCATGTTGATCTTGAGTTACATGAAGAATCGTCACATGAATGGTTATGGATTCGTGCGAGAAAGATGTTAGCTCATTATTGCATCCCAAGCTAAGAATTTTTTGGCTATCACCCTTTTGGTAAATAAAACATTATTATTAATGTAATGAGCAGAATTTTATTCCTGACAGGTCATTAAGAAGAGTAAAAAAATACATTCATGAAATGAAAAACTTTGCTATATTCCACCAATTTATTTTCAAGTACGACTAAATTTCGACCAAGCGGCGTCATTCTGGAGTGCCTCATAATTTTATTTTATTTATTTATTTTATCCTCAAACCACCGGATACAGCTCTTATTGGCCATTTTACACCAAACAACAAATGTAACAAGTAAACGTACACATACGACCATGCCCTGGAACGGGAAACCTACCCAGGCGGGACTCGAACCCGCGACCTCTTGTTTGTCACGTTACCCCGCCGCCACCGAGGCCGGCAAAATTTCTATAAATTGGTGGGAAAAAAACAAAGTTTTCATTTCATTAACGTTGAAATTAACTTCCACATAGTTGAGCCTGAGACGGTAGAGATAAGTGAAAAACTTTTCAGGCAAGTTTTGGCATTAATACTGACGTGTGACATTAATTTAAACATATAAGGAGTGTTTTCAGGCTTTATCTCGTGAAAATCTGTTATATTAACAAAAATGAAATCAGGGCATTTTTCTCCAAATTGCAATTTCCCCCAAATATTTTCCATGAAAAGTATTTGTGAGGAATTGCCAATTACTTTTTATGTATTTCACAAAGAAGAGTAAAAAAATATTCAGGCAAGCATTGACATATATTTGAGGTGTAATATTTTTTTCGAATACATGAGGAGTTACTTCAAGCTACATGTAGTGAAATTCTATCATATTAACAAATGAAAAGTTAATTACAATTTCCTCCAAATACTTTAGATAAAAATTTTATGTGGGAAATTCCTGGTGACTTTTAATTCAAAAATTACATCAGTTACAGTTTTACATTTTTCTCTCAAAAATACGCTTTATTATGATGATTTCAGTTGCGGAAAAAGGGACCTGCCGAGGGATGGAAAAAGGGATGTTTTTCTCATCCCTTGAGCCATTGTGGGAAATGATGGCGTAAAACAGCCATTTGTTTCGCCATCATTGGAACGATCGCTAGAGCTGTTCTTCAGAAGGGATGGAAAAAAATGATCGTATAATTCAGACTTAAGTACCTACGTGTTCACTTGGTCTTCGTCGTTCATCGTGGTCATTCGGTTCATTTTGAACGATTTGAGAGAGCAATTCATCGGCGTGAACCAAGTCGCATGACTCATATAACCGAAATGAGTCGAAAACCCCACCTCGAAGGAGAAGTCCATTTGAAGACGCTGGACCGAGGAAAAGGAATCGTAGGGAAAAGGCAGAAATAATTCCCCCTGAAAGGCTACCCTCGCATTACCATAAAAAAGAGCCTTACTATTCAGAGTGGTTTTTTTACACCATCTACCTCTCGTCAGAGGTGGTAAGGAAGCCCACCGTGGAACAGTGATGGAAGTGCCCGAGGCTGAAAATGGATGGGCGAAGTGGGGTAGAAACGTTTAATAGTCGATGCTCGAGAAGACATTAGGTGAGGTGCAAGTCATAGGAGATGGTATACGGAGCGTAACCTTATCCCATGGGAGTCCAACGCATGCCCTTCGGAAGAATTGCCCAAGGAGTTCAGAACAGCCGCAAATCGTAAGATAGGCTTAAAACTCGTTCCAGTATTGGCTCTTTAAGTACCACTAATTCAAACCCTATCGAAGGAGTTACCACCGCTTCCAGGCAGCATTCACATCTGCGTGACTGGTAAAAATTGTAAAGGTTGGCTAAATAGCGAGTCAAATGTCCGCACCAACGCCTCTATATTATGTTTAAATATATTCCCGACGACGAGAGTCCCATTAAAGTCGCAAGAGTCGGAGTGGTCATTTTTCTCCAAGTGCACCGCAGCTAAAATTAATTATCTCAATGTTTTCGCATGGAAGAGCAAACTAATGCGGCAAAATTATGCATTTGTATCCAAGGGTGAAACATTTACCATCCGATTAGCAGGTTAAGGGTTAGTGTGTGACTAAAGCAGCAGAGGAACAAATAAATATACTGCTAGCGGTGCAGGAAGTGGGAAATAAAGGAAAACATATTTTTGGTCTACAAATGTAAAGAATGATCGCAGGCTTTCCCGGAGTATAGAATAGGGTGGTTTCCTAATATTTTTTATTGCCTAAATCGAAAGATTATTACTCCTGGAGTACGCATTTCACACTTTTAGATTTTTAAATGACGATATCCATTTTTCGCGATCAAATGAAAAGTGAAAATTTTCAAGCGCGAAAAAACGCGACGGCTAAGTATGAATGCCGGGAAAAGCCCGTGTGACGTCATTATGGTTCCCGCTGCCGAAAAATTGAGGTGACCTTGGGGTGAGCACATGTGCGCCGCCAGGCGCAGGCTGCTGACGCAGGCTGCTAGCAGGTAGCAGAGTATCCTGCTAACAGGCTAACTTGGCTTAATTAAGGATTATTAATACCTTATAGGAAGGAGAACCTGACCCGGTGGAAATACTGAGTAACCCTCCACAAATCTAAAACTAAGTTCCATAGTTTCGCTTCGTCCACTTAAATTCCATGAAGATTCAATATAATTGTTAATATAATTTCAATAAAAATTCCCAAGGTTCCCAAATCTTGCAATTTTGGCAAGTAAGTACTTGTCCAGCCACACAAATGTGTAGCGAAAGACAATTTTCTGCAGGCAGTAATACTGTAACATGGAGACATGAAAACTTCCTGCCTGGACATGCAGAACAATTGTTTTTTTCTGCATGAGAATTTGAAATTATTAAATAGTACATCATTCATTTACGCATATAATCTTTGTAACAATTCTGCTAATGCATTTACTTAGGGCTCTTCCTAACAGTGGATGTCTTTATTAATTAAATCGTCAACATATTACTACAAGTTAATTCATTTCAATAGTGCATATGAAGCTGTTTAAGACACTATATTTTCCATTTATCTCCTGATTCTGGCACAATGCCATATACATTTCTCATTACATTTTCCTTTTTACGTCAGAATAAGCTTCAGAACATAAAATTTACGTGGGGATTAGAAAAATGAAAATATGTTTGAGTATGCATTGTTGTATTGCCTGGTCCAGATATTACCATACTCGACTCGATGCGATACTCGCGTGTATTTTTCAACTCAACTCGAGATCGAAAAGTACTACTCGCACATCCCTACTTAAATCCACTCAATCACAGTTAATAGCCTTTCCCAGAACCAGTCGCTGTATAACAAGTTCAAATTTATATCAGGAATATCGTTTTATGGATCACTTTACCAATTTTAAATTGGCTTAAAAATTAACGGGGACGGAAAATACACGTTATTTGATACGATAAAAAGGAATTTCTGGAATTTGTTTTACTAAGATAATTTGACACCGTCATAAAAAATAGCCAGAGTGAGCACAATCCTTTTCACTTAGTATCATCCTTTTCATCCAGGGAAAATACTCACTGTCATCTCAGCTAATCAACGAATGCTATCAAGCTCTCATTTATTCCTTGAAAATAGACATTGATATGTTTAAATCAAGTAACATAACAAGGCAAAGGAGTTAATCACTCAGGATAATCGGAGTGCAGTTCTTGGAGGATATAAGCGATTAATGAACTTTTAGCTGCATTTAATTTAATTTTGTTTCATTGCTTATAGCTGAATTTTATTATGGCTTACATACTGTGACCAACTTATGGCGGTGTTTATGTAAAAGTTATACAAGCAAGAATGATACCAAGTGAAAAACGTCTCTTAACTTTAAACGGAATAGTGCGTTAGGTTTAAGAGATATTATTTTGTCGAAAGAATGAAAAGGACAATTTTTCACTTTTACCACAGAATGCTATTTTACCACGGAATACCGGAGTTTGATTTGTATCAGCATGATTATCATACCCATGATAATGTAAATCCACTTCTAAGCCATATTATTTATACTGAACCTCTCTCTCCCCTAAATCTCCAAGAAGTTTTGACAAAATTGGGCGTTAGGCAAGTAAAATGCTTCGGGGTATCTTCTTTGGTTGGAGCTATAAAACAGTCTATCGGAGAACAGAATCGGCCCTTTGACACACCATAAACAGCTATCCCACAGCTTTGAATTTCGTAGCTACGCAGGCTCACACCCAAGACATTTAAATTCGTGTTTATAACCTATCATTTAAGCCAACGTCCTCTTAGGTTAGTCAATGGAATAGCGTGGGGGAAGCAAGTCTCGCATTTTGATATCTGGGGGTAACCTCAGATTCTAACTCCCTTGGTCCCCAAGAATAAATATTAAATAAAAATCGACTATATTTAATAATTAGGTGACCTTCATATAAAATATGCATAGCTGGAGTAGGTATACAAGAGAGAGTGAAGCACCTCTTTTTTATTTGTAAACGGCTGGTGTTCTAGCACCCCTTGCCACACGCCTTTAAGGCGGCTATGCGGAATATTATGTAGATGTAGATGAAGATAAACCGCAGAAGAAAGTGAGAATCGGGATGATTATTTTCGTAAAATGTGGCGATAGAAAATTTTCAATATTTTTCTTTAGAAATATTAAGTGACATTACATTTCATTAGAAATAATATAATGATTATGGTAGGCTCATTCATTACCAGAAAAGTTTTTAGTATTGTAGACTTTTCGACCATTGAATTATAGCTACTATGGGGAGAATCGGCCGAAAATATGCTATTTAGAATTAATATACTCCCGTGTAACATCCCATGATTCGGAATGAGGTATTTACGCTTTATCATTATTAATCTTATATTATGACAATCCTTACCTCAGTTAATGTCATAACGGCATTAGTTACTGGTTTAAATCTGCAGATTTTGAAGGACCGACTAGAACATTCGTATGAATTCATTTATGGGAATTTGAAATGAAAAATATCAAAATAGATTAAAATTTAAATGGATGGCATTCAATGGTGCAAAGTAGAAAGCGCTTATTCTATTAATTTTTTTGACCACTTCCCTTAAATTTTATTTCTCGATGGAGCGTCTTTACGAACTTCGATGATTCACCATTGATGGTATTAGTAACAGATAAGGTAAATATTTAATGAACTACATAAATATAAATACGTATTTTTTAGTTTTTTGGACGATTTCAGCATTACAAATCACTGCCTGAAACAAATGACTTTATTCGCTGTCACGAGCATAGGTGCTAATTTGTATGCACCAAGCGTATACAGATTTCAGAAATCTCCAATTAAAAAATAAAGATGTTTTGCGAATTATTTTTGTAGAGTAGCGAAAATACGGACGATCTATCAGGGTGTGAGGATAATTGGTTGGAGGATGGGGTAAAGTGAAGCTAACTTGACGCCAATCTCTAATATGAAGTGGTAGCACAAAGGTGCGTCGCATGTTTTTTTTTTACCCGCTTCACTTTAGATACCTAAATGGGCAAATTTATGGAGTCATATCTGCCGTATCTAACTCAAGGTGCGAGAACCCTATGGTACCAGCTTTCCCCTAATCTGATGAGGATATCTCCGGCAACCCCCTCGCTCTCTGTCACGCAGCCCACCTCTGACTGCACTTATTCCCTGCTACATCCTCTGCTTCACTTTCTTCGGAGCTGTCTCGGTCGCCGTGCTATTCGCCGGCGTCGTCAACGGGTGATTGAGCGTAGTTCACGTTCTGATTGACTTCCATTTCTCCCTTCGCAACCTCCAACTCCCCACGTCTTACCGAAGTGATCAGCACCGCATAACGTACATATAGTATGCCGTAGCATATCTAGGTTTTCGCTCTTGTGCGATGAAGACTAGCAGCATTACTCCGAGGCATCTAGGTAAAATAAAAGTTTTTTGTTCTCTAGGATGCTATCATTACTTTTCTTCAGTTGTAAAACGAATGAATAAATATTTTTAAAAAACTTGAATTTCCGTTATCTTCAAACATACTTCGTATCCTTTAAATGCTATTAAAGTGATGATAGCTATATTATTATCATTATTTTTTTCTGGGAAATGCTTCCCTTAAGTTCAGGGAAACGTGGAGGCTTAAGAAAAAGATTATTGGCATCCTAATCCTAATAATGTTTTTTTTTAAAAGATGATTCATGGATAAATTAAGAAGAAAGAAATTATTTTTCATTTCAACTGGATAATGCCTAATTATTTTAGTAATCGCAATGTAAATGTTACTCGTTGCCTAGGAGGTAAGATGTGCATTCGTTGTGTTGAGCTCCTTTAAGGCAAAGTTGTCAGGTCCGCGATACATTTTAAGGTTAGAAACCAATGAACCCAACCACGATAACGACTTTCTGTCCCAACTTGAACTCCAATAATGGAAAATTCCAATGGATTTGTATTATATTTTTCCACCTGGAAAGATTGAGATTTTTTTATAACAATTTTGTCCCATGATTCATACTATTTTTCCTTTTCACCGCAGCTTTTGCCTGTCACCGGTGTGGCCAGCAGTTTTTTGTGGAAAAATGGAAGGGAAAGAATTTCTAAATCGCTTCCAGTCTCGCAATCGCGAACACGTGCACCAAAACTCAGTCCACGGCCGAAGCGTTTCTAATTTCTCCGCGAAAAAATTCACTCCGTCGCGGTCAGGAGGGAAATCGTTGCGAAATCGCGGTGGTCTTCGCTTTTTACCACGGTGGGTGGTCGCTCAGTCATTTTTATTTACATTATCTAGTGCTTGAGTCTAGTGCTCATAATCTATCATTCTCGGAATTTATTACTCGAATTTAAATATTCCGGGACTAGCCACGGGGATAACGTATTTATTTATTTACTTGAGCAGGTTGAGCAGTTCAACTATTTAGGCAGTAGGTACGTTCGAGGAAAACGGATACAAAAGTAGGAAATTAGGAGGAGAATTGCATTTGCAAAAGAGGCGTTCATGAGCAAGAAGGAGATTCTGAGAGGTTCGCTAGGAAATAATTTAAAGAAAAGGTTCGTGAAGAAGTGACCAGCAGTCGGTCGCGAAACGTCGCACAGTGGGCTAGAATCGAAAAAGCTGGCCAAAACCTCAAAAACGATTTTTTTGAGATAGGAAGTTGAAACTTCGCATACATATTCTCAAATAAATTGTACACAATTTTCCAGATTATTTCTGTCCTGTGTTTTCAGGTTAACAATATATGTGATGTCAAAGTTGAACAAATTTAGCGAAAAACGACCAACCTCGATTTTTTCTGAAAATTGCCAACCAACTCGTGAAGTATGCGGGAAAGCTAACCGTAAACTTGGATTTGTAAAAAGAATTCTCGGTAAATGCCCAAAAAAGGTGAAAGAAATAAGCTACCTGACTTTAGTGAGGCCTCACTTGGAATATGCTGCTAGCGTGTGGGACCCTTACGAGGTAGGACTAATAGGTGAAATTAATCGAGTACAGCGCAGGGCGGCCAGATTTGTGATGAGTTGTTACGACAAAAAGTGCAGCGTTTCAAGTATGTTAAACGAGTTAGGATGGTAATCTTTACAGGAGCGTAGATCGAAGTATAGGCTTAACTTACTTAGGAAACTCGAAGATAATATTTTCTCAGACGACGTGAAGCATATCCTTCGTTTACCATCGTACTATAGTAGACGCGATCATGAGAAAAAAATAAAAGAAATAGACTGCAAAACAGAGAGATTTAAAATGTCATTCTTCCCTCGTACTATTAAGGATAGCAATGTTGTCTCAATTGAAAGGATTAATGGCAACGCTCGCTAGGATCACCCATTGCATGTTTTTTCGTAGTTCTAACCTTGCATGTATTTGCTCTAGGAATTACTAACCATTAGCAATTTTTTTTATGAATAAGCATGTACATTTTTCTAGTGTGCGTAATATTTCTTTGACTGTGTGGTGTGCATGTGGCGGTCCTCTTGCATGCTGCATGTTGGTGATTGGTCACCCCCTGCCAAACACCCTATAGGTGGCTCGCAGGGTATTATGTAGATGTAGATGTAGAATCCTCGTGCAGTGGTTTCATGAATAGTTTTATGGACAAAACTGTTATACCATCTTAATTGAGACTTCTTTTTCTTACATTTGAAGGGTTTTCAATGATTTTGTTTCATCAATAACCATATATATATATATATATATCAAAATAGCGGAGGCTCTTTTCAGCCCATTTTTTACATAAACGTAGAGAAAAAGTAGATATTACCACGGACTGCTGCCAAGTGACTGATACCACATATCCTTAATTTTGAAAACTTATGACCCTAAAAGCGTTGTAATTACACTAAAAATGCTTTATATTTCAATTTCTTTTAAAATAGTACTATGCGTAAGTGTAATAACCCTTGAAATGGAAAGTACTGGAAATGATACAATTTTTACGCATAGAACTCACTTTCTTCCATGGTGACTCGGCAAATATTTTGTTTATTCCTCGCACGTATGCTGAGGCGCTTTTGTGGAGATTGATTCCCATCAAATTCCTCATTTTTAAAGCAATTTAAGGTAAATGAGAACCGAAATGAATATTCAAAAACCGTTCATCAGAACCATTTAACCATTTTAGCAGTAGAAAATGGGCATTCGTGGTCCGGTCTTAAACTTATACCATCAAAATTGATTCTCGCCTTTTGATTCACATCCATTAAAACTGCATCTTTAGTCCCCTCTGAGTACCTACCCTTCGACCAGAAACTTCTACTGGGCTCTTTCATTAGCCTGCTCACCTTCATTTCCTCGTTTATAATTTTCCATCTCCAAGATGCAATCGGACAGAAATAAAAACCCATACCCGTAGTAGCGTAATGGCATAATGATGCATTCAATTTTCAAGGAGGCCAAGATTATTACCTCCACAAATTCGTTTTAGAATAACATGCCGGGCGGCTGGAAACGATAGAATAACCAACTTTCAGGCGTCTCACAATCAATCAAGAAGGTCTCATTTGAAAATCAAACTTCCCACCATCCTAGCCTCTGGCATGTTTAACATTCCATTACCATTTAACTACCTACTCATTCGTAGGGAAGGTGTAGAAAAAAACTAACTTTAACAGCGTCAGGGATTGTTTTTGATTTGAAGAGCGTTCCTATGTGGATGAGAATGTAAATTACCCTCTTTCGTGATCGAGCAGTAATTTCTAGCGTTTGTTTTTGTTGCTTCGAAGACTTGGTATTAAAGAGGCATTTTTAACTGTAGAGTCTTCAAAATATACTGACTCGGTGGTGACCCCTGGATAATGAAATTCGGTTTGAGGTAATGGTATAGGCGGGGATAGGTGATCAACAAGCTGCATGGCCGGTTTTTTATGCTTCTAAATATCTAATCCAATTATCGCCCGTAAAAGAAAGAACCTGAGAGAATAAATAGGTGGATCAAACCTTTTGTTCCATGCAAGCATTCTTCCAATGAGATGCAGTGAATATCATAAACAGACTCCTTTACACAGTCATCGTTAGAAACGCTTTTATATACCAAATCTTCTCAAATGTGTTGGATATCATAAAGGTGCAAATCAACAGTTTCACAAATTACTGAAACTCTGCCTGTAACAGAATGATGCTGACATGATTCAAATAGCACATCAACTCTACTATGCGTGATATATAAATTAATTATTTTTTTCCTTATCTTGACCTAGTTTAAATCATGTTAAAATGGTTCTTGGAGTGTAGGTCAATGACCTATATTCCAAGAACTATTTTCACATCATATATAAAGTAAAACATATTTTTAAAATTATATCCATTTTCACGGATTTTCTTTTTCTTAGTCTAAAGAGTCACAAAATTTCACGCTCTGCTGGATAACAAATTACTAAAATTTACAAATAAAAATGCGTTCTTTGTTCTTTTGCTTATTAATACACAGCCGAAATAAATTGATTTTTGACGGAAAGAAATTCAGAGCATTCAATAGTGGAATAGCATTATGAAAATTTTTTTATGAGGGAAGCTAATATTATTTTAACGGATTTTAATTATTTAATTGATGAAGTCAGGGGTGTATGAAACAAGTACTCAATTACAGCATATATTGAGATAGTGAGAAACTCCGCCAATTGATTATTTCTTTGAGTATAAATTGTAGATCCCTGTCAGAGTAGAAAATAGTAGTTCATTTTGTTACCTCATTTACTCAAGTTTATTTTTTGAGTTGTTTTTATTTTGAGCAAGTGATTCAGATAGAAATATTCCTCCTATATTTATCATTTATCTTCGCGCTCATGATACTCCTTTGTTTTTTTTTCCTGAGAATACTCCATTCACTTTTTATTGCCTCCGACTAGATATGCCAAATCATTCCCAAATGCTTGTTTTGCCACGGCTTTCAATTTGCTCATGAAAGTTCTTCCGACCCATATCTTTTAGAGTCTCTTTCACCATTATGTAGATTAAGTGGTTTCAATAGATGATTATCATGCATAATATGAGACTCTATTATCGGTAGGAAAACAACTGAATGTTTTGCAGAGTTTTGAAGAGTTCTAAAGAGGCAGGTCTCCTCTGTTTGAACTCCTAATAACTTATTCAGAGGCAAGTAGAGTCATCAATACACCAGTAATTAATCTTTAGCAAAAACAAAGAACACACTTTTTCTTAAATTAGCGAAGCTGAGTTTCTGATTTTAACGTCTTATATTTAAACGCCTGATTAGTCCTCTGCCAAGTTTGGGACTTGATACAAACAAGTTGACTCCGGGATATTTTTCTTTTTCTCCTCATGTGTTTGGATATAGCTAGTCCCATATGTAAATGAGAACTGAGAAGTAATATGGTTACGAAGTGAATTATTATTCTAATTCAGCCATGATGTCTACAAGTTGGTAGTAATCAGTCGATGTTCTCTAAATTGGGTTATGTTATGAATATTTTAGATTGGAGTGTAAGAGATTCCCATTGGTCCACGTCATCGAACTATTCAAATCGTAAAATGTACAGTTAAGGTATGTTTACACGATACATTAACACGTACGAGTTAATGTACATACGTTTGCGTGAATGATTTTTGTGGACCGGAACGGAACATGTACGAATGCATGAACCAAATTAGAACAGGTTCTATTTTCTGTGCATGCATTCGCACAAGTTGGGTGGTTAGACGGTGCATTTTGGCGTTCATGCTCGCGTTCATACATTTAGACATTAACCCATACGTGTTAATTTACCGTGTAAACAGGCCTTTAAGAGATGTGAATTTTCTGAAATTTCTTCATTTATAATCAAAGACAACCTTGTGGATTTTACATAGAAAATTTTAATGCCGAGGAATTTCGTCGCTGTGCGACGTCTTCAGGTTGTCGAACCTGACACCAGTCGGTTAATTGCGCCACTTCACGATGACGCACGAAACTGGTCGACATTAAAATTATCCATGAGAAATCTACAAGGATTTTTTTTATTAGATATTCAGATCGTCTTGCGTAGCTGCGTTCGTAATGTCGTCTCGGAGTCTTCCGTGGCGTACAGAATTTGTGGATTTCTCCATTTTTTTAGATAATAGAGATCAAAGATCATAGTTAAGCAATAGAGATCATCAAAACGCCCAAAAATTTCAATAGAGAAGACGAATACAATACAACCAACGCCTGGAAGAGAGTGTTTAGAAATCCAACCAATTACGGCGCAGCAGCAAGGGTAACCGGCAAACAACACCGCGGCCGCCAGGAGGGAGAGCTATACTATATACGCGGCAAAAACACCGAAAGCACCACTTCGACCTGAAGACGCCTGGTGGAATCCTGGCGAAACCGTCGTCACCTCTGACCACGAAACGCGGCGAAAACCTGAAAAAAATGGATAAATCCACAAATGCGTTCGTAATGTTCTCACCAAACATATCAGATACGTCAATGCTCGCAACGGACCGCGGAGATCAGTGCTGATGACGTGCCCAAAGGTGCGACCGAACTCTCGCATCTCGAGAGCTTCGAAAAAAGAACGAGAACTGACAATCCTTGCATAGCCAGTCGCTTAGTTAGCGACTTGGCCCTCCCGTCACTTAAGCCGCCAGACGATCCAAAGGATTACGCTCCACCCTTCGGGCATATCTACGACTCTGTCGGGGAGATCGGGGAAAAAAGAAACAAAAGACAGACGCGTGAACAAAGGCGAACAGAATAGGTTCAGTGACTGCCAAGATTTTATTTAAACTCGGTTCAGACATCGATCCATATTTAAAGCCAACGTCGTGATTTACCCCTCCTCGCTACGCCCCAAGGATCTCAGCCGCCTCGCCGTTCCAACCACCCCCACGTAGTCTCGCACATTGGTAACAAAATACCACCCCTTCCCGCCCCCTGCCGCCCACTCAAATATTCCCTCCGTAGCTGTAGCAAAACACCCCCAGGGGATGCAAAGAAGTATCAATACCATCTCAATACACTGCTGTTAAAACATAAGCGTTCTAAGATAGATGGATAGAAAAATTTTTATTGTTCAGGAAAAAATCAATAAGAACAAAAATAATATAGTATAGGTCGCAGGAACATAATTTACAAAATAGATTATTACAATAAAGATAAACTTTAAATTACTGAAATTTCTATGCATAATGTTTTTTTCATAACTAAACTATAACAAATATATGAAACCTATTTTAAAAGAAAATTCAAATGGAGCTCTGCCCCAAGCTGGATTTGATACAAGCTAAGTTCTTGTTTTTATTTTTTTATTTGTTTAGTTCAGAACTAAAGAAATAAAAAATGCCATAGCAAAAAATGAGCCTTAATAACAAGAACACAAATTTGTAAAAAAAATAAGAGCAACTTATGCTATTCCCGAGACTGAAATTAATCGTAATATTTTAGTATTATAAATTTTTATCAGATATGCTATTCTCAAGAAAGTAAATAATCATATCATTTAAGTTTAAATTTTTTCAAAGATATACAATTTTTAACCCGGCATCTTATTCCAAATACGACAAGCGGCAACAAGAAATGATTTACTATAAACAGTGGCGCGAAGTATATCCTCTTATTTTACAATAGGGTGGTTTCCTATTATTTTTTTATTGCCTAAATCGAAAGATTATTACTCCTGGAGTACGTATTTCACGCTTTTAGATTTTTAAATGACGATATCTATTTTTCGCGATTAAATGAAAAGTGAAAATTTTCAAGCGCGCGAAAACGCGACGGCTAAGTATGAATGCCGGGAAATCTCTCCGTGTGACGTATTTCTCGTTCCCGCTGCCGCCCTGTGAGGTGACCTTGAGGCGAGGCTTAGCGCTGATACGTCGTAGGCTGCCAGCGGGTAGCCGAGTACCTTGCTGAAAGGTAGCGCTTGGCTTAAAAAAGGTTTATTAATACCTTATCAAACGAAGAAAACTTTCCGACCCTAGCCAGTTTTAGTAGGTGATTATTAAGACATGTTTCCCTGAGCTCTGTGCCTCATGCATGCATTGGTAACCTCAGACGATGTATAACTCCTATCCTCTCCTGTAGAAACTAGGTCCCTGTGACGTCTTGCGGAGTGGAATCGTATGGGCGCCAATCTGGCCTTTTTCAAATGAGGATAAAAATGGGCCATTGCCATTCGTCTAAACCGGTATTTCTAAAACGAAATAATTTGTATATTATGAATACAGTAATGGTGGTTAACGAATCGCAATCAATGCCTTTCGTTTTCTTTGATGAAGGAAACTACCCTATTGTCGGCCAGGGGTTCCCCTCCTTATCTAATGTCTTGGAAATGTTTAGGACGCGTTATTAAGCATAATTCTATTACTTTGCCAATCAATGATGTTTGGTAGTATACGTATTTTACCTATTTTTTCATCTACCTCTACATCTACATATTACTCTGCAAGTAATCTACAGAGGTTTTTGGCAGGGTGTGAACCTTCACCATAATGAAATCATCACCAATATCCACCATGCACAATACCCACAATCCAGTAGGTAGGGGGGGGGGGGGTCCGGGTTACAACCCCCTTGATCCTTTAAAGTTTTAACTTCATCCAATATATATACTTTATTTTAATAAGGCGATGCCTTCACTGCATAGACGCTCAAAAATCCCCCACCGAATCGAATCCGCTCATCTAGGAGCCCTAGTAGTACTAAATGAGCCGATTTGATTCGGTGGGCGATTGTTGAGCGTTTGAGCCGTGCAGGTATGGAACTACTCGCACAAAATTACTATTTTTGAGTCCTAAAAATCACATTTTCAACATCATAAGTACCAAAATTTTTGTAGGAGGACCTTCGGACCCCTTTGCCCTTGGGCGTTTCCCATACACCATGGAAGGGCCCCGAAATCGCTGGTAAACCCAGTAAACGTAATGCATTTCAACATCCTGGCTACGGCCCTCCGCAAAATCCCTCCATAGCTGTGGCAAACCACCTCCAGGGGATGCGCTGAAGTATCAAACTCATTTGAATACACTGCTGTTTAAACACACACGTGTTTAAAGAGGCGGACGGTGTGATGTATATCCTCTTGTTTTACAGTTCTCTGCCAGCAGTTGCCCTCTTACCTCTTGAATTTACGGTGCGTTATTCAACGGAATTCTATTGCTTTGCCTTTCAGTGATCTTGCTTGGCCGTTAACCTATTTTATCTATACATGAATTGCGATGGGAAAAAAAATCCCCTGGACCGGGAATCGAAACACGGACCTTTGGCCTTCGGTAAAGTACCATGAGCTTCGCTAAAACTGCCATGAGAATTCAAGAACCTAGATAGCATAGTCCTGTTTAGCGTAGTGGTCTGTGCAGTGGCCAAAGACAATGAACCGCGATTCGATTCCCGGTCCACGGGAATTTTTTCTCATGGATGTATATTTCACTGCCTTTCACGCGGCAGGTTTCGAAATACTACACGTCTTTTATCTATTTTTCATCTACATCTACATTTACCTCCTAGCAATCTACACATGCGTTTTTCAGGCGGTGGACCATCACCAGCATCTTCCATCCTCAACCATGAATTAAAATTTACTTCCTCGAATATGCACTACACCATACCGCTACAAATGGAACATATGCTATTGGATTAAGGTATATTCTACTTATGAAGGCAATCTGCATGTAAAGCTAAGACATGCAAAACATGTTGCTATAATAAATATTTGGGAAATAAAATACTTGGAAAATTCAGAAACACGCATTAAGGAATACTTAATATAATAAGCTATATTTTCATTCAACTAACCTATTTGTGCGTCTAAATTTATTTATTTAGAGATATATTATCTAACAGAGTATTGCACTAATACTTCCAATCCATCTACTAGCACTGTCATAATTTCTTAATATTTTTTAAGTTCATATTCATTTTCAGTATAAAATATCATGGGTCGTCTCTTTCTAGAATTATTATGTTAAATTTAATAATGAACTCGATATCCTGCATATGATCTACATACGCCACTCTTAAGCACTAATAGTGAATAGCTGCAACGAGCTATTTGTTTTAAATCACAAAGTAGTGTCGAAACTCCTTCATTACGGAAATGTAATACAGCGTACTTGATGTATCTAATATTGGCCGCGAAGACCGTACGTCCAGTACGGTAATGATTCAGCGCATTTCCCATGAGCTATAGAATAACAACACACTCACAAGTGTCAAGTTGGAAGGACACTTGAAAGAAGTGATGAGAAAAAACAGCTTGGAGCGGTTGGAAATTTCTAATGTCAAAAGAATCCAAGGAGAATGCCAGCGACGTGTGGAGGAGTGGGAAAAACCGCATTAACCACCCCATACAATTCTTCAGCTGCTATTTGCAGTTACTTGCCGTTGCGAAAAATTATCCGGTTACATAAATTAGCAAACGATTTCTTGAGCTACAGGTCCATAAATAAAATGCAGGGCTATCATTAAAGAATGATGCGGTTTTGAATATAGTTTAGACAAAATAAGAATTACTTATAGTTAATGTTTTTTCTTCTTTTTCGAATGTATCGCTTTGAAGTGTTTTTTTAGATAATTTATAAATTTCAATATGTGCGCCCTTAGTCGTTCTACATGTGTCCAAATGATATTCAACCTCTGTCCAAATATAAATTAGCATTTCTTCGTAAGTGGTTGAGATTTTTTCATTAATCCTGTTCATTGAATGTTTTCTTATTCAAATGTTTAAAGGTTTTTTTTTCAAAAATTCATTAAATGGTGTTCATGAAATGGTTCGCGAATTTTTTGTCAATAAGCAAAGCTTTTTATATAACCCCACATGACATCTTGAAATTTCTCAACTATTTTCCTACGAATCACGGAAACCGCACACTTGTATACTTTGCGATTTAGTTCGCCGGCGTTTATCGTTCGTTAACATAGCAACAAAGAAAATACTCGACGATACCTATTTCGATAAATGTGCGTGTGTATTTGAAGCGCTCAAAAATGTTTTCACCACTGTTTATTACATTTAAGTAATTCAATTCGTGTAATACCTCTCATGCTGATCGTCCGCATCTTCTTCAATGTCACAATAATGTATTCAACCCTTTATAACTGATTGTTGCTTCTAAGTAACATCAAATTGTGTATACTTTCAGCTATATTCAGGAAACATTTAAACTACGTGTACTTTTTTGCTAGAAAGGTTAATGGAGAAGTATTTAGCTGCCAAAATAATCATGACTGAGAAGAAAAACTTCACAGTTTTAAAATGAAAGGCCTTTAAATTTAATTTCTTCCAGAAGCAGCTCTGGCTTATGGCCGTTTTACACTGGGCACGTACTTGCACAATCTGCCGTGTGTACGAAGGCGCAGTCAAAATTGCGTCGTGTAAAGCGGTGAATTGCTGGAACACATGCGAGAATGCGTGGACGTGAAGTGGCAAAATAGCCCCTGTTTTAATTTCGTTCATGCATTTGCGGAATTTCAAGCCACTTTAGAAATTAATGCAGTTCTAACCAGCGCAATACCGTGCCCCGTGTAAAACGGCCTTTAGAGAGGGTTAAGTCCGGAGCAATTCGCCCAAATATCCCTTTCATTTTATTGCTTCTGTCGGACCTAGAAGTTGATACGAATGTATTTTTTTTTTTCAAATTAAAAAATATTTATTATACATTTACATACAAAAATTATAACAATCTTAACAAATCTCTAGGCACAAAACTTTTATGCTAATATAACATGTAACAAATAACGTAAATTGTGCAATTCTATTAATAAAGATTATTAATGTTAACAATATAGTTTTCTGAAGCCACATGGCTCGTCAGGATGTGCATGTTTAAACAGATGTAGTTAGGTAGAGGAAAACGCATTCACATAACAAATTAAAATAACGTATTAAAGGTATTCAAGTACCTTTGTGAATTTCATTAGTTTATAGTTGATTTTCTAGTCGGAGCTTATTATATTTTGTAGAATCTGAGTATATTATTATATTATATTTATATTAATTATTATAATATTATATTTTCTTTTTAGTTCTGAGATTTTTTTTTGTTTGGTATTGTATCATTTATGTAATTGAGTAATTTTGGTATGGTTACTCAAAGCATTCTGTCTCCAAAGTTGGCATATATTTTTGGAATGTCATACATTTCTGTGTGTCTCAAATTCATTGCAGCTATTATGTATTTTTCAACCCTACATTTTTTATTATAATAATTTTCGATTAAATTTTCGAAGTAAATAATCAGAAATTTTCTTTGCTTGTTTGTTTGCTTCTTGATGCAATTAAACAAACAATCATCCGTGATGCACGCTTCCCAATATCCCATTCATACATCCCAACTTTGTTGCTCTCCGCGGAGAGCCAAACGCGAAACTCCGCGCGAGCTCAAGATAAGCACACCCATAGTCCTTGCCATAAGCATTGCGGCCGCAAAGGGTAGATGCAAGTGCTACCGCGGGTGTTTATTTATTACCCCAGCCCCTTTGGCCGAGATGAGGACGACTTGACTGCGCGGTCGGAGGGGAAAGGCGGGAAGAGCCAAGAGAGAGAGAGATCTTGCCTTCGGGGAGGAGAAGTGGGGCAATTGAGTCCGTGGGATGAGTGGTCGGGTTTATAAAGAGGCTCGCAGCGTCGAGGGTGAGGGAGGGGAAGTGGGGGAGGGGGGGTGGGAGAACGGAGGCCGCGGGAGGGGAAATGGAGAGGAAAGAGGAAAATCTGTCATGGCATCCGTGACGTCACGAGACCCAGGTGTTCTGCCGCCACCCTGTCGCCAGTCGTGTCTGAGACTTGCGGGGGAGTGGGATGGGGGAGGGAGAGGGTGGGGGAAGGGGGGAGGGGGAGAGGGAATGGTACTCGAAACGCAGAGAGAAGGCTACTACTGTGGTGGACGAGGGGAGTGGGTTGCTTCTGAGGAGATGTATTGGATGGAATGAGAGAACGTTTTGCGATGTTGTGTAGGTCTCTATGGAGGCTTGTGAATACACTTACAATTAAGATAAACGAATTGAAAATGTTAAGTAAAATATTTGATTCAATCATTTTATTGATGGGAAGAGTGTAATTTAAGAAGAATCGGTAGTAATGCGAAAATGAGGGTTTATTTTGCAACTCTCTGTGGATGCTTGTGAAGAAACTCGCAATTGGTATAAACGAATGGAAAATTTTTAGAATATAAGTAAAGTATTTGATCCAATCATTTTATTGAAGGGAAGGGTGTAATTTTAGAAGAATCGGTAGTAATGCGAAAACGAGGGTTTATTTTTCAAGTCTCCACGGAGGCTTGTGAAGAAACTTACAATAAGGATAAAAGAATTGAAAAAATTTAGAATATAAGTAAAGTATTTGATTCAATCATTTTATTGATGGGAAGGGTGTATTTTTATAAGAATTGGTAGTAATGCAAAAAAGAGGGTTTACTTTTCAAGTCTCTGTGAAGGCTTGTGAATTAACTTACCATTAGGATAAACGAATTGAAAATATTTAGAATGTAAGTGAAGTATTTGATCCAATCATTTTATTAAGAGAAGGGTGTATTTATAATAATCGGTGGTAATGCGAAAATGAGGGTTTATTTTTCAAGTCTTGGGCGAGAAAAATGATAATTCCGAGCCTTTTGACCATACTCACAATTAGGATGAACAATTTGAAAAATTTTAGAGAAGAAGTAAAGTTTACTATTTGATTCAATCATTTTATTGATGAGAGGGGTGTAATTTTTTAGAATCCATAGTAACGCGTAAATGAGGGTTTATTTTTCAAGTCTTGGGCAAGAAAAATGATGATTCCGAGGCTTGTGACCATACTAACAATTAAGATAAACGATTTGAAAAATTAAGGATTACAAGTAAAGATACTTGATTATTTGATTCAATTATTTTATGTTATGGAAGGGTGCAATGTTGGAAGAAGTGGTTGCAGTGAAGTATGTGAAAGTGAAGGCTTTTTTTACGAGTCTTAGGCAAGGTAAAAGATATTTCCGAGGCTTGTTATCATACTTACAATCTCCTCAAACGATTCGAAAAATTGAAGATTATTAGCAGAGATATTAAATTCTTTGATTAAAAAATTTTATTTAAGGAAAGGGTGAACTGTTTGAGACTCGGAGGCTGCGAGCTAGGCTTAGATTTCTTGATCAATTAAGAATAGTAATCTTTAAAAACATGATATTAAAACCCCACTACATTTCCAGGTCAGACGTGAGCGATTAATTAAGAGAGGTACTTTGCAGAACGGATAAGTATGTAAATTCGTTTTTCCCCCACTCGACAAACGACTTAAATAGATGCTAGGCGTTATTTCGTTAGAGCATTTCTTTTTTATATGTAAACGGCTGGTAAAGAAGGTAACTTTAGATGATAGAAGACACAGTTGTAGAGCACAATGCGAAAATGAGGGCTTCTTTTTCGGGTCTTGAGCAATGCAAATAATATTACCGGGATTCTTACGAACGCCCGAACACTGAAGCAGTCTTTAATTAATAACCAAAATGTTAGCATTATTATTATTATTATTATTAATCTTCAAGCAATGACTTAATATAATCACACTCAATTAATTCAACCATTAATATAAATAATTATCATTTATCGAACGGATAGGTATTGGAATTAGTTTATCCCCGTACAATAAAGGACTTCTAGAGATCTCAGATAGTCTTTCACAAAGATCTCAGGCCGGCTGCACCGATCAAATTAGGTACAATTTTTTATCATTCTCGCACAGATTAATAGCCTAGTATCCTAATACCATCCACCACACTCCAATTGAGGAAGGATACCATAAAGAGGTAGGCATATATGTAATGTCGTTTAATTTCAATAAAAACTCGTGTAAAAATTAAATATTTAGTAAAACAACGCGGAGAGTTAATATTAATAAGATTTTATGCATCTTCTTCAAATATGAAGTTACTCGTGTCCGAATGGGGATGGACATAATATCACCGCCCGCGCAGACAGTCAGTGATGGATCCAGGCTTTGACTATGGAGGGGTTGAGAAAGAACTAAGGGAATACCCACTCAGTCCACAAGAGTACCCAGATAATTTTCAAATTTCAGCGCTCTTAGGCTAATTTTGTCATAAAAAAGACAATCTACGGCGAGACAACCTACGTCTTTTTATTTGTAGAATTTTTAGGTCATCCTGGGTATATAAATATTTTAGTATAAAACTGCACGAAGTAAAATTAAAAGTTTATACGTTAATTTTTTTGTGCGACCTCTATAGTTATGAAGTTTTCCGTGTCCGAACGCGGACGAATATATTTTCACCGCCCCCGCAGACCGTTATCAGTGGAAGAGTAGTAGATTGAAACATCTATAATATAAATAATAAAAGTTTATATAGCTGGTAAATTTTTCATAAAAATATCTAAATATCTGCTCGATATTACACCGATAAAAAAAGTTCGATTTTATCTAGCGTAAACTTTGAGCTGTGGCACTGTTAGCCCACTCTCTTAGATCAACCACTAACAATATTTATTTCCTTGTTTTTCTGTTATTTTTCACACGCATTCTAACCTTTTTATGTGCAAATGGAGCTTCAATTGGAGCAGAACTCGTGGCTTATAAAGCAGGGATGAGAATTTATTTGATACACCGCGCGCGTATCTACACTGCCATCTGCCGCAGAGAAATTACACTAGCATCTCCGAAGAATACGGGTGTAATTGTATAGGGCACGGTGTTACCTCTTGGCCTTCTTTTTTTTTTGCTCCGGAATAATTTATTTGGTCGCTTACGATAATAAATCGCCATCTTTTCCGTGTCAGTAGGAGCTCGCCGTCGACGATAATCGGCTAATTTCCAGATTGTAGTTTCCGCTTGAATGAAGATGCTGCTCTCCAGACTTGCTGCTGTTGGATCGCTGTCCTCACGAACTCTCTTCACTTCGTCATCGATATTTATTTGGTATAAAAACTAGAAGTAACTGGATGAAGTTGGAGGGATGGAGACTAAGGGATTCAAGACAACTATCTTTCGCGGACACTATTGATAAAAGTTATTCGCTTATAAACCGGGTGCAAAAGAAAATGAATATTCCAATAATTATATTTTAACACTTTAAGTGCCGGTCACTAATTTAAAAGGCCCACTGAAAAATCCAGCCATTTTTAATAAATTCGTACATTTTTTAACACGTTAGAATCATAACTATATTTATAACGATGTGTATTCCAATAAAAATGAACTTTTCTCTTGTTGATGAATGAGTTTAATAAAATTTATTGCTAACTTTTAAACATATATTTTAGCAATGAAAAAACCTACTGTTTTTGAAAAATATAAAAGTTGCTACAAATGATGTACAGCCATAAAATGCGTATAAATTTTTTTATCACGCTCAATTTGAACTCTTTAAACGAAGGAAATCATAGAAATATCATTGTTCCAAGCAAAGCATTCAAAATTCCGGATGACATAAAAGGATCACCGCACCCACAACGAACGGTTCTTTCCTTCAAAGAATTTTCACACAAAGTGGGCTAAGATAAGGGTGCCGGTAGCTACAGAGGAATTTTCGTCCTCAAGACAAAGTGAACTCTTTATCCATCGAGGGGTTGATTTTTGAAATAACAGAACCACTACGTAGTACACTGGAAAAGTTCCACGGGAGAAATATTACGGCTTCACGCAAACTAAATCAATGAAATAGAAAGACGTAATATTACGTCCACGGCATTCTCCAGAAATATTAACAGGACGTAATATTACGTCCATGGCACGCAAAGTGTTAATGATAGCAGTTTAACCGGCAGTTTGAGCCGACCTCGGTAACATTTTCATATAATGAACCTCTGATCTGACCTCAATTACAGAATTTATTTGCTGATAAAAAAAGAGGTATTCGGCGATCTGCCCAAGTTTTTCTGCCGGGACATTAATTCCATAGCGGATTACATCAGCTTTTGTCAAATTTATATTTCGTCGAAGCAAGCAACTCTTGTGTAGTTGTATATAGGGTAGGGATTACGATAACAATTTAACTTAGCCTAGTCATCGGGCTTCTCCATCAGTTAGTGATATAAGACTGCAGTAGCTGGAGTTAAGACTAGTTAGTTACATCAAAATACGGCAATTCCTGGCCCAAATGGCTAGAATAATAATAAGTCTTTATTGGCCGAGAATGGGACGTGAACACCCCAACTTCCATCAATCCCTTCTTCATCCGTTAAATAGTTGCACATGAACACATTGTCAAGTTACTTTTGCAATTAAATGAAGTTAATTTAGTAAAAAAGAGACATAGAATTATGCTTAAAAAACAAAAAATATGTAAAATTGAAATAAGTTACATTTACATTAGTGTAAAAAGATATGTACAAACTAGGAAATAAACTTGGGATATTATATTTCGTCCTTATACGAAAAACCCACCGCTGAAAAACGCACTCACAGATTAAGAGTACGGTGGTTTCCTATTATTTTTTGTATTGCCTGAATCGAAAAGTTATTACTCTTGGAGTACGCATTTCACGCTTTTAGATTTTTTAATTACGATACCTATTTTTCGCGATTAAATGAAAAGTGAAAATTTTAAAGCGCGCGAAAACGCGACGGCTACGTATGAATGTCGGGAAAATCCCGTGTGACGTCATTCCGGTTCCGGCTAACGCTGTGTGAGGCCACCTTGGTGCGAGGCTATGAGCGACGCTACGATGCAGGCTGCTAGCAGGTAGCGCTTAGCTTAAATAAGGATTATTAATACCTTATCAAACGAAGGAAACTTTCCGACCTTAGGCAATTTTAATAGGTGATTGTTAAGACATGTTTCCCCTAGCTCTGTGCTTCATGCATGCATTGGTTATCTCAGACGATGTAAAACTCCGGACTACTCGTGTAGCACTGCTGCCTGCTGCCTAATCCCTGCGACGGGACGTCACGTGGAGTGGCATCGCATGGGCGCCAATCTGGCCAATCCTTTTCAAATGAGGTTATACTTGACCATTAACATTCGCCTAAACTGGGGTTTCTAAAATCAAATATTTGTGTATAATGAATACAATAATAATGTATAACTAATCGCAATCAATGCCTTTCGCTTTCTTTGGTGAAGGAAACTACCCTATTACCGTAATAAGTATCAGCGTAAAATGTAAAGATGAAATTATCTACATTTTGTACCCAAATTTAGCTTTTAAGCTCCATCTTTGCCGTCTATGTCGGCAAAAATGTTTTTTTTCCGATATAATATATGGGTCCAGAATGTGTTTTGGATTGCTCACGAGCGAACTTGACTCCTTAAAGATGCTGAACACTTTCACCGATTTCGTTGCCATGACTTCCGGGTGCAGAATTACTTGTTGAGCCAATGCATTGCATCGGGGAGGGAGGTTATCTTCCGCTCTAGTCACATACTACATATTCGCTTCTCGAGTCGATACCGTGACCTCGGAGGGAAGTGTGGGGGCGAGGACAAACAACTGTTTCGGTCTGAACCTCATTGAACAAGGAGGGGAAAGAGCTAGTTCTGTGCTTGCGCCCAAGATTAAAGACAGGGTTGTTACAAGATTCCCGAATTCGAATTCCCTGGCATGCCTTGAATCTTCCTGATATTCATTTCCCCTGACTCTGAAGCCTGTCCAAACGATGCATTTCCCCGTGTCAGTCTTTATAATTTTATAGCAAGTAAAAGCGAAAAATAGTATTATTTGAATTGACTCACAGTACAGAAATTTTTTCGGTGAATAACAAAAATGGTAGCTCAATTAACTAGGCTAACTATATTACGTTGACTTTAAAATGACATAAGAATGGTTTTCTCTTGGTAAGATCATATTTTTGCATATTTTATACTTTACGAACCATAGATGTGGAACAAAATAGCGGAGCCTATTTTAAGACAATATTACATGTAGGGACTATATCGAGAAAAATTTCATGATTGCCCCTGGTTATGTCGAGCTGATTACACCTAGGCAATCTTCGAAGCATGCAGATTATGGATGACACCAATATATAGGCCACCGATGCAGTATAGACATATCTATTTATGTAAAATCCAGGTTTTTATTAACCCTCAGCAGCCTAGTGATATGATGCCTTTCTCTATTTCCTTTAAACACAGGTTTTTCTTTTATGCCTTGGTCAGATTACGATTGTTCCAGCAATCGTTGGAACTATTGTGCATTCACCCAACGATGATCCCGACCCGACGATCTGTGCTGCCCTCTAGTGCTGACGTCTAAAGTGAACGACAAATTGACGGTTATCAAAGCTGTTGAGGTATGCAGTGTCAAGATATTACTGTATTTAACGTATAATTTTTCTTCCGCCCATATTCTTCCTTGCTTGGACAAATCTACGAAAAAATTGAGGGGAGGGACCTTCACAACATTTTCGTCCTTCTCTTGTCGCTTCCTCTTCCGCTCTCCCAGCGCCTAACCATAGTCAAGTGGCAACGTTAGGAACTACGTGAACTATTGTCTGGACATGTAATCACACAGCTGGTTCTGCCAACTATCGTTAGGACGATCGTTCGGACAATCGTAATCTGTAAGTAAAAGAAAGGTGCTATTTCGCTCTCGTCCGACCGCACCTTGAATATGTAGCGAGCGTATGGGATCCGGTGCAGGAAGACTTAATCCGCGAACTGAATAAAATACAAAGGAAGGCTGCGCGTTTCGTCAAAAACTGCTACGGGCGTACAGACAGTGTTACCCAGATGTTAAGCGAATTAGGCTGGGAGCCGTTGGAGACTCGGAGGCTGCGCGCTAGGCTTAGATTGCTTGAACAATTGAGAATGGATATCTTTAAGAGCGACACAGAGAACATAATATTAGAGCCACACTATATTTCCAGGTCCAATAGAGGCGATAAATTAAGAGAGATGTTTTGCCGAACGGATAGATATGCGAATTCGTTTTTCCCCCGATCTATAAAGGACTTTAATAAACGCCAGTCCCAACCTCGTTAGAGCACTTCAATTTTTTTTTAGCTGTCAACGATTGGTGTCCTAACACCCCCTGCCACACGCCTTTTAGGCGGCTTGCGGGGTATTAAGGCCATTTTACACGGTACACGGAATTGCGCAGTCTGACGTACGTGTGAAGGCGCAATCAAAAATGCGTCGTGTAAAGCGGTGAATTGCTAGAACACACGCGAGAATGCGTGGATGCGAGACGGCAAAATAGCCCATGTTCTAATTTCGTTCATGCATTCGCGCAATTCCACGCCATTTTAGAAATTAATGCAGCTCTAACCTGCGCAATTCCGTGTACCGTGTAAAACGGCCTTTACGTAGATGTAGAGGAATCTGAGCGGGGCTTTACTTCCTTGGATTCCAGGGGAAAACGGGCCTGTGACGGAATCGTGAGTTTGATGAATAAAAAACGTTAACGCTCGGGTTTAGTCATCTTATTCCCTCGAGCTGATTCCGTGACCTCGGAGTTGGTGCACGACCAACTGTTGAGCGTCGGGGCGTGCTTTTTGTGAAGGCCCTCTTCGCGATGGAAGGTGCCGCGTCGCCCCGCAGATAACAGGGACGCGCTACAGCACGTGTCGCCCTCGCGTCAGAAGCAGGGATGTGATCCGGTACGAAACTTTACGTTTAGTGCCCGGTCCGAAAAGGCACGAAACTATTTCGTGCCTTTTCGGACCGGGCACTAAACGGTCCGATTCATTTCGGACCAGGCTGGCACGAAACTTTTCACTTTTAAAAGTTTAGGATCCCATACACTTTATTTTCCTTGTCGTATAGTTTCGTGCCGGGTGGCACGGAATTATCCGAAAAAGTGGTTAAAGTGCCTGACCGTGCTTGTTCCGCAGGGGGTTTAAGAAAGGGACTGATGTGGACACAAAAGGCCAGCTTAGTCGATGTCCCCCGAGCCCAGGCCCTTCATCGAGCTGAATGACCTTTTTCTGTCCCCTCTGCGCGCTCATCCACTGCTATTTGCGTTATTTGTTCCAAAAATATATTCGTAGCTTACCTAATTTTTCTGAAGTTATAAATGAATTATTCATTTTTCGCTTATCACATGGAAATTTCAATTTGAGTTCTAGCGTTAATTTCAACGGAGTTCATTTCAGTTTCAAATCATCCGATATGGAATAGAAATATTGTAAATGTGTCAATATGATCGTTAGAACTTCGCTTAAATTTTATCCACGCTCTGAAAAACACGGGGAATTCAGCTTATATTAAACAATCGATGGGGACAGCAAATACTTGATTATATAAAACACGATTAATTCAGTTAATTGACCGTGGACTAGCACTGTGAAGGAGTCATTTAATCCTTGGAGGGTCTGGGACTGAGGCAGAGGAAATAGATCGGCGTCCCGCTGAGTTGCGTCCCAGCCTTAGGGCAGTTGCGAACCTTTGCTTTCCTTCACCTTGGGCATGCTTAAGAAGTGGATCAATTATCAGGTTCAGGATGAATAGGGGACGAATTTAATGTAATTAAACAGCTAATATTTTGAAAAAGATATTTTAATGATCATAATTAAAATAGCCACCATGACAAAGAAAAAGCGCATCACGCTTACCCTTAATAGGAAATAAATACAAAAGAAGAAGTAATCTCAGAAGTAGTTAAAAAACCCTGACAGATTTGTAAGTATCAAAACATTAGGTCAAAAGAAGAATACAATAAATAATTTTTATGTTACTTTATATTCATCAAATATAACAAAATCTGTACAATTAGGTGACAATGTATCCAGGTAACCAGGCGCGTGAGTCTCGGGTATTTCTCGACATGAGCTTGTTATTTCGCAAGTGATATTATGCTACAAACATTTACAATAATGAAAGCTTTATGCAATAAAAATACAAAGAAAAATGTCATAGAAACCATTACTATTGAAAAATATGTGGTTCATTTTAGCTAAATATCTCAGAAATTTAATCGATCGGAAATATCCCCTGTTAAATAAATATTTAGATTTATGACCTTGAACCGATACAAACACTTACATTCCAAAAAGCCTGTTACATTTTACTAATAATATATCATTAACCATTGTTGGACTCAAATTGGATCTTAAGGTGGTCAATGTCTGCCTCAAGTGCGAAAATAAGCGCTCGACACTCACTTGAGTCATGGGCACTGCCAAAACTGTGAACGCCAAAGCTGATAGCTGAGGGTGCGTTTGTTTTCGTTCGTTCCAGAAATTTAGTATACTGAATTTTTCAGAAGTTTTAACTCGGGGTGTTTTCCAAAATTCGAGCATCAGTTGGCTAACATTTAAAGTACCTTGCTTTCTGAGATGCCCTGTTTCCATTACTTCTCTCTCGCGACTGCTGAGAAGGGACTCCAATTCATCCTCATCTTCATTGCTATCATTCAAAGATGTCGTATTATCAAGAGATTGGACTTCCCTCGACTCCATCATCCCTTCAATCTTAGCCCACACATCTCTTAGATGATTTTCGGCCCTCATTCGCTCCTCAGCACTAAGAATCGTGTGAAACCTTGGGTCGAGTGATATAGCACTCAAGAACGCTGGGCATTCAAATAATTTTTTTTCCCTTCTTGCAATAGCATCATATAAATCTGCAGCTGTTTTTGATTTTATTTTCTGAGTTTTAACTTTCAATCTCAACCATGTTTCCAGGAAGTCGCCTGGGGTCAGCTGCTCCCCTTGTAGAGTTAGGGATGCGAACTTCGCTGGTTCCAGCGCTTCGACAACTTCCTCCATCAACCTCCAAGTGCCCTCTGTCATCGAAATTGGCCGATTAATGGCCGCATCCTGGCAGAAATCCCTCAGTGGTATGAGGCTGGCTATCATATCATAGGTGGAATTCCACCTCGTATGACAGTCTATTTTAGGTTTTTTCAGGCCTTGTGCCTGAAGCTTAGCGACCATTGAGGGGGTTCTAATGGCACCGCAGAGCTTCCTTGTTCTAAGGAGGGCCTCTTTCAATTCCTGTCTCTTAAGACAATCATTGACAGCGAGCTGCAGAGTATGGGCAGCACATCGAACCCCAATAAGTCCCAATTCAGAGACAGCCGCCGGTAGTAATTTATCGCTTTCCTCCGCAGGACTGCTGATTGTTGCTTCCTTAGCATTGGAGCTCATTGTAATCTCTCGGTCTTCTTCCTCCAGTAACTCGTCTTCCTCGTTGTCTGATTCTTCTTCGTCTTCAATATCTTGAAGACGTGATATACGGGAGTCTTCAGTGAGTAGGCGTACAGTCCGCAACATATTCGATGCGTTATCTGTGGTAATTGAATAGACCTTGCTGGGATGAATGTGATAGTCCTCTAAAATGTCCAGGATTTCTTGTCTTAAATTTTCTGCGGTGTGCTGCGTTTTTATTTCCCGGACACAGAGTGTCCGCAACACAACCTTACCATCCTTCACATACTGTAAATTTATGCCCAAGATTTGCCTAAACAGACGAGTCGCCAAGTCTATTTTAAGACAGACAAGTCTGTCTTTCACCTCCCTTAGAATTTGGCAGCGAATGAGGCTTGCCTCACGCTGCACGTCGTCACGGATATTGTATCTATTGAAGCATGGGGCCTCTTCATTGTGATTCTCCTTCAGAGCGTCAATTATGGGGTCGATTATCAAGCGAAACCCAGAATCATGAATAAGACTGAAGGGTCTAGCATTGACTGTAACAAGCTCTGTGCATGCTTTTTTTAGCACATCTTTGTTCATTTTAATTTTTAAATAGTCATGACTCCTCTTTCCCGCTATTTGTCGAGGCGTTGATGAACTGGCGGGCTCCCATCCTACAAAAAAAAAAACAATTACGTATTTTGGCATAAATTTTCATGATTTTTTTGAAATGAGGAAATGCAAAAAATGCTTCTATTATTTTCATACTATTTTCAGAAATTAAGTTGGGCTATCGAAAGGCATGAATTAAGTCGTAAAAGCCTCTCACCTGATTCTGAAGGACTGGAAGAAGAATCGTTAGGGGACCCAGGCCTCGCGTTTTCTTTATTTTTCTGCCACGTAGCTCTGTCTCGAGCAATCAAGAGAGCCTCTCTTCCATGGTACCTGAGAATATGGCGTTCCAGGGTAGGGGAATGCCTTCCCTGTAATATGATAAACATTCATTAAATATATTCCTAAGTATGAAAACATTTGTATTTTCAATGAGTAATCAATTCTTTTGAACCCAATACACATATTGGAATAATGTTTACAGAAATTAAAAGATAACATTTACTACACATAATGTTTTTCTATTACGCCGTATTTGACGGCAATTCCGGCATATCACCATATAATGTGCAGCTAATATCAGTCAGAGGTTAGATTTATATAAATACTTGCGAGAAGCAACTTATTACCCTGTGAAAGTTTGGCAAACAGTTTAACGGCAGGGAAAATTTGTACTCAAAAGCAGTTAGTTATCTCGCTTTAGTTAAATTTATCCAGTCGATTAAATATGGTCGGTTTTCCCCAAAAATTTCCCCTTTCCGACGCTAGAAAAATTTATTTAAGGTAAGAACTTGATTTGCACAAGTTTTTTAAAAGTAGTTGCACAAATATTATAAAAGGCTTGCTTCTCTATCATGAACTGCGATGAGCAACGGAGGAATACCATGGCAAGTAATCCACTTCGTAGCATGATATGACTGGTATGTCAAAATTATCGATGCTATTCAATAAAGAAGTAAAATGTATGAAAATTATTGCTTTAATACAGTAACAAAGGAGCAAATAATCTACCAAAACATTATGCCATTATCATCGGAAAAATGACAGATATTGATGACTTTTATTAGCATTGGGGAAAGTCGCCGTCGTGTATTTTTATTTTTTTATTTTTATTTTATTTTCAAACCACTAGATACAGCTCCTATTGGCCATTTTACACCGGGGTGTTAAAAAAATGTAACAAGTAAACGTACACAAACAAACAAGCCCTGAACCGGGGAAACCTACCCAGGCGGGACTTTAACCCGCGACCTCTTGTTTGCCAGGCGAGAGCGTTACCCCGCCGCCACCGAGGCCGACTATGTAACAAAGTGAATGATTTTACAGTAAGCTATCTCACGTCATTGGGTCCTTTTACTTGTAGTTTGGAAATCCCAAGTAGAGACCTAAAAATTCTTAATGAGGTGCTGATTTCGAATTCATATCTCGAAATTTGTCAAGTTACACTCCTAAGATTTAGCAAATGAAAGTAAAAAGTAAATATTTACCTTGATTACCGCGGTGCAGGTGTCTATTTTGCATCTGGAAATTTGAGCAGATTCATCGAAGGTGAAAAATTGTCGTATGAAATCCAGCGCAGGTCTTCCCATGATGAAAACACTTGACAACAGAAGCAACTCGCTATATCACTTGTATAATTTCGTTGCACTTCTCAACTGGACACTTTCACACGCACACGTCTGTCAGCTCTCAGATCTAGTGCAAGACTATTTTGAAAATGCTAACTTCTCAGCAATCGTTATTGCATAGCATGTAGGGTTTGAGGAGTTAAGAAAGAGAGTAGAGGGGTGAGGACGGAAGGAAAAATGCTTTCCAGGAGAATAAAAAGGCAGCGCAAATGCCTGTGACTTGGGAAGCACATGGGGTAAATTTTTTGGTGTCGGTCTTTCATTGAGGGATTAGTAAGGTTCAGTAGTGAAGACGTGTTTTGGATCTTTCAATGGACTCAATGGTGGGTGAAACAAAAGGCGAATAGGCCAAAGAAAGTGTAAGGAAGGAGCTGAGAATTTCAAACGGGATATTTTATGGTAAAGAAAGAAGTGAGGAATTTTTCCATTTAGGCCAGGATGCGCAAGGGTAAATGATGGGAAAACCCCGCAGAATGAAGTTAAGACAAGAATATGGAAGAACTGGGAAAACCTGGATGGAAAGGGGTATTCTTTCGGGCTATGTGGGGGTCAGGATAAACGGGGGCTAGCGGTTCGCCGTCTGTACTGAATGTTAGCAATGGAGCGGAGCGTAAGAGGGCATATCAAGGTTGATGTTAATATTGAGACAACATCAATAACGGGATAGTTTCTTCAAGAAAGGGTGAAGGAGAGGAGTAATTTTTCGTTATCAATTTGTTGGCAACTGGTCTACAACAATAAAACTGTTTACATTTTCCACAGTATTTATTTACCATACAATGCAGTTCAACTCCGGGAACAACTCTCGGAAATTTACTGTGCAAAAATACAGACACATTCCCAACTCCTCCGTTTACTGAGTGAAACGCTAAAATTTATGATCTACTTCGGACAGGTAAGAAGAAACTTCGCCACCTGAATAAAAGAATTAGTGTAGGTATAACAGCTGCTGGCAATCACTATATGATTCATTTCTCCCTGCAAAACACCTGATAAACTCGTAGCATAATGTGCATTTGCAAAGGAGTGCAGTGCAAAGTCACATGGTTGCTGAAATTCTATGCAAAGTTTGTATTAGAGATAATTCATCTAGAGAGAAAGGAAAAAAAAGATTGGACGTTCTGGAGGAATATTGTATTGTACAGTCTCATAAAATTAATATATTAAGTGGCCAAATTTTTGAAAACCATCCACGTCTCCTCAACATTCCATTCTCAAATAAAGATAATATTTCCCCAGACCGTTACCTTCCGTAACAGTGTCCAACATCAATTCTCATTCTTGGTTTATTTTTCGCCTTCTCCTATCCGTAGCCGCTCACTTCTCGCGTTGGAAACCCTTCCACCTTATTTTATCCTTCCCTTGCGTTTCTTATCTCTCCTTAACCCATTGGATATTCCCCCTCACTATTCCCAGACGCCACATACTCTTGACCACTTCAATTATCTCTTTAACTATGTCTTCACCCGATGCCCAAAACTTCTCAAACAGCTCCTTGACCCTTGTATATGAGTGGACAACCCCAGCATGTACCGTATAATCCCTCAATAGAGTCCCGAAAACGGACGTTCTCCTGTCCCATCCCTTTTTCTCCCGCGGGGAATTCCCCAGCTTGCTACCTCATTTGAGTGGCCAATGACCTTTCCTTCTCTTTCCCTCCATTCCCTCTTTCCTAGAATTTTTATAGATGAATGTTTTTCCTCTCCAGCCCCTCTTCGCCTTTGAGTGAAAGAGATGTAAGATCCGAAACTATATTCCACTAAATCGCACGAAACTATGGTGCCTTTTCGGATCGGCAATTTTTTCAGTAAAGTGCCATTTCGGGTTTGAGGAGGTTTCGTGCCATCCCATTTCGTGCAATTTCGGTTTAGTGCCTTTTCGGTTTCGTGCCTTTTTGGTTTAGTGCCTTAAAGTGGCAGCGGTCCGAAACTATTGAAATTTCGTGCTTTAAAGTGCTTTTTCGTATCGGATCACATCCCTGGTCAGAAGGCTTCGCTGGGCCGTGTTTCCTCGAACAAAAAGGTCTCCTCATAAAAGGACCTCTCCCAGACACTCCCTCCGTCTTTCCAGCTTTAATCGCGGAACGGAGCGAGAGAGATATTTATTTTTTTTAACGACTCATGACGAGTGCTCGAAATAGAGAGCGAACCCGGCACGAATTTCGGAAAACGGGGCGTAGAGCACGTTCGAGACGGCACTACAGTGGTCCAGCGCAGGGGCGGATTCAGCAACAAATTTAGGGGTGGGCCTGAGTCTGGGAAGTTTGTAATATTCGTATTTTCAGGATTTCTGGACCACTGTGGCGGCGCCACAAGTCAGTCGCTGGGGAGGTCTGTTTTAGGGCGTATTGTAAAAATAGTTTCTTTGTATAAATAATGTAATAGTAAATATAACAAAAAATAACTTTTTTGTCGATGTAAATGGTGGCATTCGTAAAGAAAAAAATCGTTTACCTTGACCAGAATTGGAACTCGGATCCCCCGATTATATCCCCGATCCCCGATCCCCGTACGATACCACTTATTTGATGGTGAAATGAATTAGCTAGTACTTGAAATTAGCAACCTAATATTTGCTCATGGAAATAAGCCATGAGTTTATAAAACACAGATGATCCTGGGGGCTGATTGATGTCTTCAGTGTTAAAGGAATCGGAATATTTTTCTCCTTTTTCAATATATTTTTAACGACTCATGACTAGTGCTCGAAATAGAGAGCGAACCCGTCACGAATTTCGAGAAAAGCGGGCTTGGAACACGTTTGAAAAATCGCACAGTGGTCCAGCGAAGGGTCGGATTCAGCGTCAAATTTAGGGGGAGGAGGGTTCATGAACGTTTACAGCCAGGTCCAAGGGTTTTTCAGCACCGACGTTTCGAAGGCAAAGTCTGCCATCGTCTTCGGGGTGAAACCTGGTTCACCCTGAAGACGATGGCAGACTTTGCCTTCGAAACGTCGGTGCTGAAAAACCCTTGGACCCGGCTGGAAACCCGAGAACTTTTCCTCCAGTCTATTCGCCGGGAAAACCTTAGATCCTTCATTGAATAACCTAATATTTGCTCATGGAAATAAGCCATGAGCTCTAAAATTCAGTTATTTCTCCCCTTTTACAATATATTTTTAACGACTCATGACGAGTGCTCGAAATAACGAACCCGGCAATAATTTCGAGAAAAGCGGGCTTAGAGCGCGTTCGAGATGTCGCATAGTGGTCCAGCGCAGGGTCGGATTCAGCGTCTTTAGGGGGAGGTGGGTTCATGAACTGAGTCTGGGCAGTATGGAATGTGGGGGCGTTCATTTATTACGTGAGGTGATTTTAATTGGCCCAAGTCATGTGCGTAAACTTGACGTTTATGGGGCAAGTTTACAATGCACCTGGGGCACGCTTATGCATCTTAAAGATTTGTTAATGGAATTTAAAATGTATTCACATTCATACCATCACCTGTGAACGATAAAATATATTAGTATGTTGGATAGGTGTAATGTGTACAAGATTATAGATAATGCTAAAAATAATGTTAGTATAAGGGACGTATCTTTTTCTAAACCAATGGCAAAAAAAGTTAACTATGTTACTATATAATCAATTACATGTAAGATTGTTATCAATAATAATTAAAACTACCAATGAATTTATTATTTTTCTCTATTAAAATTTTTTTTACAATTAAAGGACCCAATGGTGAATCTTTTTGAAAGACAATGAAAATTGCCTGAGCTTTATTTTAAAATACCGGAAGAAAAATTATCTGTTATACGACAAAGCCTTACAGTATGTTAATTTCATGTATTCTATCAAAATACCTATTCATCTCACGAGAAGAATTTCATGAGTTGGAATTAATGTACACACATTTTCAGGCAAATAACCATTTAAACGAATAGATGGCAAAAACTTCACTGAATCTTTATTTATATGATCGTTACTAATTCTGCAAGCGGGTTTGAGACAGACTTATGAAGCTAATTCATCCTCATTATGCAAAAATTGGAGATATCAGGAACATAAAAGTGGAAACTTATATCTCGTTTTGCGACTAATAAGAGCTGAGAAAGGAACCAGACTATGGGCACATTATAGATGATAATTTGATTCCTAGTTCAGCTATTCGATAAAAAACAATTCTTCGATCCTCATCATGGAAATTTTATCCCATGTTCAGTATTTCTATGCCCCTAGCATATTTAAGACTCAAGCTTAAATTTGATACTGTCGTTATATTTTCATATTACGTAAATTATATGACATTTTTACGTATTCAACCTATTCTTATTGCACTAAAACGGTGGAACCTTTTCTTTCTGATCGTATTAGCTTTATAATTTGACTTTATTTGTCGTTTTCCCTAATTTTGTTTTCAATGCACTTAATGAATCCTTATGTACTGATTAGGTAGAAATTAGCATATAAAATTCTCCTCGAATTACACCGATTATATTTCCATAATTTAGAAATATTCTAAATATTCTTGTGATAAATTATATAGATATGCTAAAATGTAGAAGATAGATTCCCTTTTTTAGGCTGCTTGTCCTCCCTAGAGATCATTAAAGTCTCCAATTCAGAACACATGCCTAACCCGAAATACTACTCACAATCCAAGGTTATATAATATAGGATATAAAATAAGTTGTCGCGTAAGAAATTGAAAGCAGTAGGAGTATTTTTTGCTGAAGAATGCGTGACCCAAGCCTGTTAGGCTCACTTTTTGGAAATTTAATTTAAAAACCTTAGCAATAACGGACAATAGCCATCTACATTAAAAAAGTATGATTACGGCACTAAGAATGAGGATAATTCAATCATTATTTTTTTAAGCTAATACTGTTTTCCAGCAATTTCAGTCAACCGCGCCGCTATTTTCCTCTAGCTGAAGTTATTTTAATGGCATTTTAGCATTTCTTTGCTAATTATTTAAAATTTTGCCTAGCAACCAGTCTAAATTTCTTTTTTTTTCTTAAATCTTTTGGAATAGTGACCATTGTATTAGTTTTTTGTCAAAACACTTACCGAATTTTCGGCATGTTTACACTAGCACCTCTAGCGCTATATGAGAACTTTAATAGATGAAATCAAATTTTTAAATGAAATTTGCGGAAAATAAAGTACATACACGATGCCTATTTGATGTGGCTCTCTTTTTGCAATTGATGAAACCTGAAGTCGAAATCTGATATATTGTATTGTGAATGAATTGTGGAATGTCCGATGATTTTCCTCAAGTATTTCATTTGATATTGTCTTGAAAGGATTTCAAATTCTGGCAAATATCGGCTTGTATTGCGTTCTAAACTTCACCTTGTTATTTTCTTTCTTGTAGGTACAAAAAATGGAGGGACGGATTTTTATCATTTTTCCTGAGAATCTGATTGAACTGCTCGACCAGGTAATGAGATCGTTTTCCCGCAGTCAGCGCCTACTATCGTAGAAGGTATATATTTTTTTAAAATTATATGTTTTATTTTTGTTTGTAACATTCTCCTGAAGGATAATAAGTTAACTCGGTCAATTTATTATTCCCTTGTGATAGTCTCGTGTCCAATTGTCGCTGATGGTTACGACATCTCCTAAATGGCTCATTGAGCACTCGCGAGTAGATGGTCACGTGATCTTTATGCTCCTCTAACACTTGCACTTTTCTTGAGGTGAAGTTTTAATGCGATTTCAACATCATTTGTCGTTTTTCTCTTCCGCGAAATAAAAATATTATTTTATTAAATCTCATGCGAATAGAACGATATACTAAGACTTATTCCACTAGATATAAGTTTATGACTTGACATCTAATGTATGCATACATTATACACTCTTAAGATTCACATATTTTTATATATTCACCAAAAACATGCCCTCGAAATATGGTTAGCAGAAGTTTATTACAGCAACACTGAGAGCCATAAAGTTATAAAAATGTACCGACTCCAGTTGATTTACTCTCACAAAAGTTAAAATTTTATAAGTAAATTTCCTAAGAAAAGCATGAAATCAGCAGAAGTTGCACATTCTAGTTTGATATAAACGCTCATGATTTATTTGCAGCAGTAAAATTTTCCTCAAGTATTTCATGAGATTTTATCTTGCACTAATTTCGAATTCTGATAAATGTCGACTTGCATTGCGTCCCAAAACCAGTTGTGTAGCCAAAAAGTTCGGGGAAATCCGAAACCAGGGGGAAAATTATTTAAAAATCAGGGCGATAAATAGAGTTAAAACTAATTTTATCACTTTTCATAATCGAAAAAAACTTTATTTGTTGAAGAAATATTTTGTGAATTCATGATTTTTCAATATTTTTTTTATTTTACGAAGGATAATAATTGTGTTTTTATATTTCGGGGGGGGTCCGAAATCCCTCCCCCCCCCCCCCCCCCCGAAATATGAAAACACAATTTACGCCACTGCCCAAAACTAAACTTGATATTTTCTCTCTTACAGGTACCAGAAATGGACATGCGGATTTTTATCGTATTTTTCGGAAGATCTGATTGGATTGCAAGACCAGGTAATCAGATCGTTTTCCCGCAGCACCACTAGCGCGGACCACTACACTATCGAGGTTCCTCTATTCGTGTGGTGATTCCAATGACAGATCTGCATTGTGGCCTAGGAAGCCATGGGTCTATCGTTTCCTACCGGGTCCGTAGAAATAAATGTGAAATTAGGCGCCTATTAAGCGGCTGTGAGGCATTATGTATGTATGTTAAATGTGAGCTTAAAATAGCTCAATGGCAATAAAATACATCTTCGAAAGTGAAATTGCTTTTTTCCCATAGCCGATTTTGCTTCTACCGATAATTCTTGTGACATGAATATTACTTATAAATAACAACTGCGTATATTTCGCTTCAACATTCCTTCCATAATTATTTTGCTGGGCTTACAGCGTTCATGCCCATCAATGGAAAAATTAAAAATCCAGTAGAATTTTGTATTTAAATTGTTAAAATGGCCATCGGAATGGAAAACCTGAACATGAGCTATTGACTTTTGAGGGGCCTCATGGATTACAATTCTGTATATTTACGTGAAGCAACAATAATTTTAAAGGTGTTATATAATGATAACTAGATAATATGTTGTAATCTTTAAAAAGCCGCTATACCAGTCACGGAAATTGTTCATCAAATGAAATGTAAACTAAATACATTCTCTTATGTGCTCTTTTTCAAAGAATCGAAGTGACATATTAATTAACGCTCCGTAGAAAATTCAAGTCTCTTTTAAGTTCTTCAACACCACTAGTAGGATGATTAAATTTTCAAATATTTTCTTTATTCCTCGAAGCATCTAAAAAAAATCGCTGCAAAAGACACTTTAAATTCCTCTCCAAAAGATTTTCCAGTCACATAATCCGGTTCGTCAATTTAGGTGACGGGTTTTGGGATTTTTAATGGCATGCTGTCGGTTTTGGTGCCGAGTTTTGGGGTCCATTACCTTCCTACGCACGGCAGAGTCGAGGAAACATTATACTTCCCTGAATCGCCAATCGTTAAACCGCAGCCTATGTAATCTGACGAAATGATGAGACTCCTAGTTTTCGCGCATGGCTACGCCCATATCCCAGCGGCGAGCCCACAAGCGAGACATATAAGGAAAAGCAGATAGGATAACAAGCCATCGGGTCGGTGATTTTCTGCGAAAATTTCCACAGCAGATGGCGCTACCTCGGAAAAGGTGACCAAATTCACGGCTCATGCTGAGATATTAGGTTCCTAAACTATAACAAAACTCCTTCCTTTCACTCGGAAATTGATACCTTCGAAGGTGACATGGTGAGAAAAGTGATTTTAGCTTCCGCCGAGAACGGTATAAGTGGTTGGATACATCCTTGTCGCTTGTGAAAAGGATCTCCTAGGTCCTAGAATCTGTTTGGCCATTAGCCATCATTAACTGGTCTTGTTTTCATTCTTGCCTCTGGGGATGGTTTTGGCTTTCTGGGAGAGACTGAAAATGTTGATTTACGTATAAAAAAGAATACTCTCCATTTTCATCGAAATTAACTCAAAATATTCACAGAATGGCAAAAAACATCACCTGCCACTTTAGGTATTTTTCGTCATTGTATCTTTCTACCCGCTAAACCTATTGCTTGATACCTATGCCCCTGAATATTCGTATGATAAGAAGTACTTTCACCTTAGTGCTCTCAAATTTTCGTTAATATTGTTTCCTAATTGCTGTGCACAAACCTTGTGAAAAAGAAAACTTAACTTCTTTCTTACGCAGATTAAAAAATAAATTATGAGTGAACTGACACTTTTGCTATTTGAGTCACCCATGATTACATGTTCATATTTGAAACTTATTTTAACCTAAAATGCATCATAAATTTGATAATAATACTTCGTCACTTGATGCAGAGACGTATCTAGGATTCCACACCGCAGTAAAATTTTGGCAGATCTCAGGAAAGTAGCAGTTTTATCGATATTCATGTTTTGAAAATGCTAGGCAATGTATGGCATAATCAAGGGAACCGAGTGACGCCTAATTATGCCATAAACCATACTGTCACTCTTATGCTTACTCGTCACGCTTCATATTTTTCATATTTTTAACATCGAGGATAAATTTAATAATAATGTTATATATTGTGCGAAAAATTCACTGAGAAAAAAATCATTCGCTTTGACCGGGATAGAAACCCGGATCCCTAGACTCCGGACGAGTGCTTTATCCAATTAAGCTACCCATTCATCATTCAACCCTGTGGAAATTTCCAGGTCAAGGCGAATGATTTTTTCTCTGTGGATTTTTCGCACAAATTGTTCATTGCGGGTGACTCCGTTGAGTTATCACCGTGGATAGTCCCGGTATACTTAAAATAACATTACATTGATATCCAAGTTGTAATATCCGCGATTTAAAAAAATTTTTATTCCAGACAGCATATGTTCTGTATAGTTGTACTAAATGGTTGAGGCCTTAACTTTGTATAAATTCATCATAAGGTTAGGTAAAATTAACGAGAATATTACTAACGAAAATATCAACAAAAATGAATAATAATAAAATAATAGAAAATCAAAGTTACTATTTTTTTCCTTACCTTGTTCCGTATAGAATTGAATTGAACATATGTTTTGTTTGCATGTCTGGGGATCACCAGAAACCATCAAAAGTTCACCCATTATCTACTCGTTAAGTGTTGTGAAGATATCTAAGAGATGGTGTAATATGGACCTCCATGTCAACTGTTGGACATCGCTGCGACGTTGTTTGGTAGATCCTTTGGGTATTTGATAGATTTATGTAAATAGTAGACCATTGTTAACTTCTTTTAAGTACGAAAATTACAAAAAGAAAAAAGTACATATCAGCTTTGAGTACACGTCTCCATACTTCAATTCCAAGATCAGTGCTCCCTCACAGGTAAAATGTTGATACGAGAAAGAACAAGTAAGTATTAGTTGACACGGGCTTAATCTACACTTCCTGAAAATTTCAAGATGTTAACGTAATTAATATTAGTGAAATGATGTATTTCAATATTTCCTCTGATTTTTCACTAATTCCTCTATACACCCCTTAATCCGCTACTCCTGCAAAATTGAAAGGATGTTCATTTTTAAGGTGGTTCTCAATTGTAATTTTTATGCAACATTAATTGCACGGATTTTATATGCTAACGCCGACAATGTTGTCTGGATGTTGTTGGGATATCGATTGCTGCTTGGGTTGGGTCCACATCACTGCATATCAGCTTTGAGTACACGTCTCCATACTTCAATGCCAAGATATCAATCGGTTCGCCGAAAATTTCTTCATTCCCGGCGAGGAAGGTCCGTCGTAGAACCGCTCATTATCTGGTGGCGCTCATGGGCTGAATTTTTAAGTGCCGTCGTCCCGAAGAAAAATTGGTGGCAATTGGGCTCTCTCTCATGGGGAATACCAAAGGGCGGACCGAAGCCTACACTGTGTGCGTGGGATAGTTGATGGCTTTCAATCACCTGCTGAATCGCGGTAGCCGGTCATTACGCCTTACCTTACGAAGGTAGGCGTACATTTTTTGATCGGGAACAGTCTACAGAGAATAAAACAAACATATTTCATTTGCAGACGGTGATTTTTTTCGCCATGTTGCCGGCGAGGTTGAACGATCACTTGATTCTACGCTGTCAACACTACAAGTATTACAGTCAAGCAATGGGCCTCCACTTGTTTCTATCGGTTTCACATTGGCGCATTAAAGGTGGGTACCCGTTACTGCGTTACTTCTACCGATTATTCTACCGATTTAGGTAGTGCCTCGTTCAGATTACGATTGTCCGAGCGATCGTCCTAACGATAGTTGAACGAACTAGCATTGTGAATGCAAGTCCTGACAATAGTTCACGTAGTTCCGAACGTGGCCACTTTTCGATGGTTAGGCGCTGGGAGACCAGAAGAGGAAGCGACAAGAGAAAGACGAAAATTTCGTGAAGCTCTCTTCGTTCTATTATTTCATGGATTTGTCCAATCAAGGAAGAATACCGACTGTTCACTGAAATGAACCTGTTCAAAAATGAACAATTCTCTAAAACTCCGCGTTAACTGTTCATATCTGCACTGCACGCGTTTTTGAACTGTTCTTTTTACTGAACAGGATCAAAGTGAACGGTTCATCAAAACGATCTGTTTAACCCACCTGTACACTGTACAGGTGAATCCGTAAAGGCTACCACTGTACAGTGTACAGTGGTAGTCTTTACGGATTCACCTAGCATTAAACTCCAGGCGTCTCCTCGATCGCGGAACCAAGACAGAGACTGGCATTTTGTACGAAAAGCGTCAAATGACAAATGGATAGCACCTGACATAATACATAATATATTTATTAAACAATTGAAATAAATAATGAAAATTCTTATAATTCTTCACCCTTATTATTATTAATTTAACAAATTAAAAATAGTAATAATGATGATGAATAATAAGGATAATGAATAAGTTGCCATAACGAATTATTCCTATGATGGCGCTAGCTCTTAATGCTGCGATCCTTCAACTGTCATTATGTTATAGCTATATTTCCGATGAAATGTTAAGTTGCCGTGATAACGCCATTCGGTTGTGGATGTTTTAGCCCAATTCGGGTAAATAACCGGCGATTCGCCGGCCTAATACCATTTTCCATATTTTTTCCATATTTCACAGGCATTTTCCGTGATTGTCACATTTGAATTTTAAAATTATTTGTAAATAATGAAGAAATATTACATTAAAAATAAATCTAATTCACCAAAAAGGCATTAATTATTGAGCCAAGCTCTACCTTCTAGCAGGGTACTAGCTGCTTCCTGCTAGCAGCCCGCATCGTAGCGGCGCTCATCACCTCGCACCAAGGTGGCCTCACACGGCAGCAGCCGGAGGAATGATGTCACACTGGCTTTGCCCATCATTCATAATTAGCAGTCGCGTTTTCGGGCACTTGGAAATTTTCACCTTAAATTCAATCGCCAAAAATAGATATCGTAATTTAAAAATCTAAAAGCGTGAAATACGCTATCCAGGAGTAATAATCTTTCAAGTTGGGCAATAAAAAATTATTGGAAACCACCCTATTTTCCAAGCTTCGGAGGTCAGCGTTTATGCTCCGGCTACTGCGGATTCGTATTGTTGGGCTACCAGATGAGCGGATTTGATTCGGTGGGCGATTGTTGAACGTTTGTGCAGTGGTGGCATCGAAATGGTAATGAGAAAACGACGCGATGGTCGCGTCGGACACAAGCGAAAGTATGACTACGGGGTTCGGGAGCATGAGATGCACCAATGTACTAACTTTGTTTCCAATCCGTGCAGCCGTGTGGAAATGGAGAGACAAACAGTCATCCTCTTTTTTACGTATAGAGAGATATAATAAAAAATTGAGTATTAAATCTGGAATACAGGCATCATTGATGAGTAGTTTAAACATCACTTCGAATAGGGAAGATAGAAGTGGGCAATCAAGTGTCTCTACTTCTAATGGAATGGTAGGGCTGGCAATTGAGTGTATCAAACCAGGACTTGGACAACCATTTAAATATTCCCCCCCCCCCTATTAAATATCGGCGCAGCCTCAACCGTGGGAAAAGAGTGAGCGAGGTCGGAAAAAGAGATATAAATGGAAATTCGTGGAACGAGAAAGATAGCTCGACGTCTGAAAGAACCGGCTCTCAACATCTCCCCTGACACCTGGTGTACTAGTTTTGAGGTGTCCCTCATGAATCATTCCTTATATGCCGAGATTCGGATTTAAAACATAACACATGAATCAATGATGCTCACACGATGCAGTATGAGTTCAAATTGCCTTTAAGACATGGTAAACATGTAAAGACATAAATTATAGGACATATATTAAAGACATAAATTAACGCACACTAGTAAATGTCTAACTGTATAAAAAGGTGAATGAACTCCAAAATGCACCAATTAACCACCAAACTTGTGCACAAAATAGAACTTGTTCTAATTTTGTTATTGCATTTTTACATGTTTCGTACCGATCCACCAAAATCATTCATGCAATCAGACATAAACTCGTACGTGTTACTTAAGTGTTAATTGTGTTTCATATTCTTGGTATGTTGCATTCTTTTTATAAGCAGTGACAGGAGCGCAGCTAGGAATTAAGTCTAGGGAGCAATTAAACCTGGGGAGTATGGTATACCTTCCAGGGTAAGCGTGAGGTGCAGGGGCCCTCCTCCAGAAAATTCTAAAGATAAATGGTTCAAAATGGTGAGTTTTACAGCTTCCTGAGGGATATTTTATTCATCCTTCCAATTTTTTATAAGTAATTTCAATCGAATTAAGTAAAATGGATTAAACTTAAAAGTTTCTCTGAGCTCTGGGTGGGGGGTATATCCCCCAAAACCCCCCCTCGCTGCGCCACAGAGCAGTGATACTATTTGCGGTTGAATTTTTTTTTAATATGGGGTAATATAAAATCCGCAATGTTTCGCATGACATTTATTAAAAATTGAGCATTGAAAACTGGAATATATGCACCACTGAGGTTAAAAAGAAACTGGTGTTGGGGATTTCACCTCTGTAATTATGTGAAAATCAGGTTTCTGATGTGACCAAAACGGTGAGCAGAATAAAATTCATTTTTTCTTAATAACGTGAATTCATTACACTGTTATTCAGAAAAAATGAATTTAAATAGAGACGAATAAGATAATAAAAACAATTATTATTATTTTTATTATGTTTATTATTAAACTTTTAGAGGATTATAAACAAAGTTAAAAAAGTATCTACTGGAGAGAATTTAGAACTGATGTATTACAATTGCTCAAAAGTGTATTCCTGTTCTAAATATTCAAAGGCATTAAATTTTATGCCTTACTGATTTTATTTGAGGATAATATTTTAATGATTATATGCAAGTAGCGATGGTTATATATTATATATTGTCTGAATGTTAACATATAATGAGTGTATTAGTAGGGTAAAGATTATCATGGAACCTGCTGATAAGCAAAATGCTTAGTAGGACCTATACCATGTAAAACAATTCCTATAAAATGTATTTAAAGGTATGTGAACAAATGTGAGTATTTTTTGCAGTTATGTTAAACTCTGTTATGAATGTAGCCATAAAATGTATTATTTAAACAAATATCTTTTTAACAAACTTGTACTTGTATTATTCAAAATAATATTATTATCATTATATTAAAGAAAGTTTTTAAGAGCTACAAATGTCTTAAATTCATTTTATCAGGCCACCATGTCTCCAGATATGGCCTTAAGGTTGTTCCGTCTACTTATCAAGTTTTTCATTAAGCTTCTCTCCTCATCAACTCTTATTATGACTTTATTATGCATACTACTTCATTTTTATTGCTAATTACTTCTTCATAAACCCGCCTCAGCAGTGGCGTAACTCTGGGGGGGATATATCCCCCCCAAAGACTAAGAGAAACAAAAAAAACATTTAAAGATATTTGTAATAACTGCACCTGCTTTAAGTTAAATTTTAAGTGACAAAATGATGTAAAATGTACTTGGGGCATGCCATTTTTCCAACATTTTCCCAGGGGGGTCGCCACCTCAGCCCATCCCAACCCCCCAAAGCATATTCCTCACTATGCCACTGTGCCTCTGTGCGATCTACCGATTCGATCGATAGATTTTTCTTCCTCGTAGGAAAATCTACTAGAATTGGTAGAATATTAATTGCGTATGCTTGGTTTCGCTAATAGTAGGGCCCGCCCGCCTTGTGACGGTGCGGGACTCCTCGTCCCTTCCCTTCCTTCCCCGTCCTTTCCCTGGAGGTATCGTCGGGCTCTCATCGCGGCGATGCCTCCAATCTCTTTTCCTTTCTGTCCGCCCCCTTCTGGGTGCAGAGGTAAAAAGCTCGCGCTTATAGACCCTGCCCCAGGAGTGTAACCCGCGAGCCCGCCCCAAGGGTTTCGTTCACACTGTGCCTCTGTGCGATCTACCAATTCGATCGATGGATTTTTCTTCCTCATAGGAAAATCCACTAGAATTGGTAGAATATTAATTGCGTATGCTTGGTTTCGCTATTTAGTGGGCCCTTTTCGCTTCTATAGCGTTGAGGTGATTTTCCCCGTCCCCTCCCTTCCGCTCCTATCCCCTCCCAGAGGCGTTGGCGGGCTCCCATCGCGGCGGCGCCTCTATCCTTTCTCCTTCCTCTCCAGCCCCTCCCCGGGTGACCGAGCGTATAAATAAGCCACGGGCTTGGTTCCTGGCCCCGGTGTGTTGTATCCTCGAAGGGCTTCCCTGAGCCCTCATGCATTGTGCCTCTGTGCGTATGATAGCCGTTCTTGGACCACACCATGGACCCCTTCCTCTCTCTCGTCCTTGCATTCGGAGGGGGTCTCTCAGCGAAGGTCCTCGTAGGTGGAGTGGGGGGAGGGTGGAGCGGCGCCAGCACAGACACCTGCGCAGTGTGTGACCAGTGGGGCCACAGAAGAAGAGCGGTCCGTCCCCTCCCCCACTCTCTCCATACCTGACCCGTGGGAACACATCGGCGGAACACCTTGCTCCTTTTCTTCTTATCCCTTCTCGTTCCTCTCCGGAGCAGCGGTGAGACCTCAAATATGGCCACGCCCCCCAGATCGCTTCATTCTCCCCTCATTCCACGCCCTCCCACTCCGGGAGAAGACACCTGAACGCTCCTCTACAAGGTATCCAGGATCATAACTATGGGGGGGGGGGCAAGCCATGGTGTAGGAGGGGGCAAGCCATGGTCGTGGTGGGGCGGGGGGGCAAGCCCTGGGATTTATGAGATTATTTCATTGCAAAAATAATTTTATTTTACAGTCGAGCCGGCGAGAGTTGTCCGATGCAGGGGCGCCGACTTATAAAAAGTATTGGGGGGCCATATCGGAGGTCTTGCCCCGGGAAGACGTTAAATTCAAAAGTGTCGCAGCACAGAAACTATCTAATTCACACCACTTGATTCAGTTAACCTGCTTAACCTTATAATTATTTGTTTTAACACATTGTTGAATTAATTTTAAAAGGTAACTATCGTCAAACATGGGAAATAAAAATTACCAATATATTTTTGTGATTTCACAAAGCATAATATAACTTAATTATTTTCTTGAATTATTGAGGGGGCTCCGCCCCCCCAAACGAATCTTTGAGGGGGCTCGGGCCCCCTCAGGCCCCATGGAGTCGGCGCCAATGGTCCGACGGCACTTTAAAAGGAGGGGCGGAGAACCCTCCACTAGCGACCATAATTTTGACATTCTATGTCATTTTAAAGGTGACCTTGAATTTCAAGTTCATGCCGATTGATACAGGTGTTGCATGAATTTTTACTATCAAAATAATAATAATCCATTATTTCTATTTTTTAGTGAAATGTTTACTATCTTGCCTGGGAAAAGAAAAAAAAACATGGATTCTAATTCTCCCCAGCAGGAATTTGCCATCTGTGTGTTATTTTAGGAGTAAGTAAGCATTGTAGCCAGGTGCACCCGTAGTTACACAAAAAAATGAAATAAAACGCAACTGATCAATCGTTGGTAGACTGATGAATATTTTCCGCCTCGGGATTATCAAAATCTACTGATTGATGACAATGAAAAATGAGCCGTAACGCTAAAATGAATAATCATTCTCTCAGAGGTGGAAGAAAATGTAGGTATCGCTATTTTGACAATACAAAAACTTTTATGAGCAATGGTTCTCATTATATGTTTTCATTAAAGGTGATGAGGTTATGTACACCGCTATCTTTAGCTGCCATTATAAGCGATCGATCGATAATAGATCTTTTATGAAAAGAAAGTAGGGATAATTTGATTTTTGGGAATTCCTTGATTTGAGCAATATAGTAGGTATCACTTGCTCTTAGTTTCATTATACAGTCACCTCTTCAAAGTTAAAGAACCAGCGTGAGATTTGTTTCCTGTGTTATCAAGAATTAAACGCTTTTTATTTTGGGTTTGCATTATTTTAATACAAAATGAGGTCATAATACTGATGCACAAAAACATTTACAAATAAACGAAGAACAGTCAGTCTTATCCTCGAATGGTTAGAGTTAACAACTTCGTTCCATATAACACTGTCTTCATTCAACCATAAAAATTCGTCTCTTAAACTATCAGGAGATGAGTTGCAAAAATGAACTATGTAGCTTGGGTCTCGTTGGCCACATAGTAGTCACCTTTTGATGGACCGGACATTTCAAATCGCCCGGAAAAGTACAAGTAGCAGTAGAAGTGCGGTATGCACAAGAGTTCTGTACCAATTCAAGTGCTTACTTTAATTTAATTTAACCTGTCTGAGCTCGCTCCTCTAGCTCCATGACCACGTCAAGTATCTTTCTTTTCGCTTCTCGCATCAGAGACGGAGGCAAAGCTTTAACCGTCATTGCGATGCTCTTGAAAAACACATCAGTGCTGTCCTCCTCATTCCTCGGCGAGTTCATGCCCAACTTTGCCAAAATGTATTTCCTCTCGTTGGACCTAATGGAATAAAAAAACAAGATGAGTCTTTAATATTAAATGATACCAACTGCACTCGCCACGTGGATCAATTTATGACTTCAGTCTAACACTACGTGATCATAATCTTATTTTTAAGGACGAAAATAAGAAATTTTGTTTGGAATAGTATAGATGTGTTTTCTCTCATTGGATCCAATTGAAGAAAAAAAGATAAATTGTTAATGCTATCAGTTGTACCAGCCATGTTGATCCATCTAAGAATTTAGACTAACACTACGTGATCATAATCCTATTTTCTTGAAGAAAATGGTCAAGTTTGTTTGGAATAGGGCATTGCGAGAAGATTATCTCCTAAATTCGTCAGCAAGAACTAAGAAACATGCACCAGCATTTGATATTACAAAGTCTCTTTCTGGCCGTATCATTATTTCAGTGCGTGTACCAATAAGTAACTTGATAAAATTGATCTCACCTTTCTTCGGCGATGCGGAAAAGTCTTTCCTCAACAGTTGCAATATCTGTTCTTCTTCTCTTCCGCGGTATTGGCGTGCTTTCCGCGGCCTGGGTGCGAGTGGTTGATGGAATAATTGGCGGAGGAGTTGGATTCCTCTCCACTGTTGGCTTTTCAACTATCGGCGCCACCTCTAAAATGTCTTCTGAGTCAGTAGCAAGTGGATCAACGGGTTCAGTCGATGTGGAAGTGTTCCTCTGAGACCTAGAATACAGAATTATATAGATAGTATGAGGTGATTGAGTGGTAATCATGGATCATTTAATGCTCATATTTATATGGAAAGCGAAAGAATAAACTTTATTACGTTCACTTATATATTTGTAAAAAAGGACAAAAAAACAATAATTCTGATTTAAAATGTTTTAGTTATAAGTTTCTATTTCACACGAGCGACATAATAAACCCACAACAGAGCATGTGCGCCATTTTTAAATTGATCATTGTAAACTGGCTGGCTGCGGTGAGCCAACCCCCATGAAAAAAATTGTATAAACCTGTATAAAATTTGTATACATTCTTATACATTGTCATAACAATTAATTTGTATACATTCCAATGCAATTGTCATTACAATGTATAAGAATTTATACAAATTTTATACAGGTTTATTCAATTTTTTCAGAGGGGAAGGCTCATCGGTACAGCTTTAAATCGCGCCTTCGGCGCGACCAGCACGCGACTACGACCCGGGTTTCATAACATAGTTACATCGTCAGGTACGTTTTGAAATCCGGGTCATGTTTTTTTTTCAAATATATCAGTAAAACTAACAAAGCTTATTCTTCCACTTTCAGTAATGGAAAGTTTTCCTACAGTTAATCCTGAAATCATCAGTTATAGCTCCTTTTACTTTTATTATTTGTAGTTCTACTACACCTTCGGAGAGTAATAGCAAAGTCGTGAGCTACCGATGGAAGGTTTCCTGTTCCAAATACTGCGTGAAGCTTCCGGAAACCCACATAAAAATAATCGAAGCGATAGCTATCCCAGAGAAAGAAAATGAATTTGTTACATCACTCCAGCTGTGACCAATTCCAGAGGATACGAGACAGCTATCATTCAAAATGTCATTATTATTCCATTTCATTGAACCGCCATAGATTTTTAATATTCGTTGATTGCAATTGCGTTGATACTCACTCGTTATTGCTGGTCACGCTTTCTAAGAACGACAGAACGTCTGATACCATCCATTTTGTATATCTGGCTGGTGACAGGAAGCCATTTCCTCGTTTCCTTTCTCTTTTACTTCTGTTGTACGCGTCCCTGATGTTCTTCCATCTCTTTTTGCAGGCATCCACTGAAATGTAAGAAAATGGCATTTTTACAAGCAATATCAGAGAGTTAAAATCCTCAACACATGAATATATCTGCTCACTGGATACCATACGCGTTTTTTACGCTTTCAATTAGGTGTCATGCCTCAGAGAATAACAAAGTCTTTTCGTGACATCAAAATTTTGTACCGTACTGGACAAGTTAGCGTTTGCTATGCTTTATTCTTAAATCGAAAGCCCTTTTCTGATCAGACATACCGAGACAAGCGTAGACTATGTATGGGGTCAAGCTCCAAGCAAAAATTGGCAATTTTAACAAAAACTTCTTGACCTCTACGTAATTAATTAGCAAACGATTTCTAGTCCTAAATCACAACAACTACTTCCATTTTTGTTTGGGACTTGAGTCCATTCAAATTAGAGGGAGTTAGTCATCACCACATACATTAAGCCTTATTCATAACAAATTAATTTGACCCAACTCGACGCAACTAAGGCTGAAAACTCAAGAAGAGCATCAGGTGTTTCACAATACCCTGAACTGAGTAACTCAACTGGAATCGTTATTATTTGAGAAAACCTTAATATACCCTTTAACGTAACCAGCAGCAATTAAGATAATTTTCCCATCGATATATGCCAAACCTACACTCAGTCCATCATTACGACTTCACTATATGTTCGCGGTTTCTACTGTAATGGAATGAATGCGTAATTAACTGATCCGGCTCAAAATACTTTACAACGAAACCAACTTTGTTAAGAATCCTCAATTTCCGTGTTCCAAATAAACCCAGATTTCAGCAAAGTTGTGTGCTATCATCGTGTCAGGAAATTAAAAGTTACCAGCTATGTACCACAGATACTTAAATTCTACTTCACGACCGATGTCAGAGCCTCAATTCAAGGCAATGCAAAATGTGCTGAAATCGGTAACGAAGTAAAAGTATCGTATTTGAGGAAAATTGCCGCAAACATTTAATTTTCTAATATTTTAAAATTCCACCAGATCAAGCCTGAAAAAACTATTTATGGGCACATAGGTTAGCACATATCACAAAATTGTGAAGAACATAAGTTTTTCCGGCGTATGATACGCAGGAATTGTTCTACCAACGTTTCCAGGAGTAAAAACTCTACCATTGAAGACGTTGTAAGACTTTTTGAAACCCGGAACAATTAGAAAAATTTAAATTGTAGATATTAGACCAACTCTGTTTCACTATAAACAATTTCCACAAAGGTACGCATCAAGTGATTATTACTGTTTCGTATTACGTGAAGTTATGTCCACTTCATGGTGGCGAAAAAGAATCATTCCATGACAGTATCATTACATTAGAAGGTAATAAACATTCATTCTTACTTTTCTTATCAAGGGCAGTTGCGATTTCCTCCCATGCGTTGTCCCGGATGAGTATGTCCTTGTAGTCTGGATCTTTCTGATCGAACAAGCAAGGGTGCTGCCCAACCAATTCGCACAGAGTTGCATCTTCATCGCCGGTGAACGAAGCTGGCGTGCGAGACATGGCGACGAGCACGTGCAGCGCTACTCAATGCAGCCCAGCCGCTGCGACTGGCGACACGAGTCGCGCGGCTTCCCTCGTGCGCATGCGCACTTGTGTAGGGGTGGGCTCTTGGCGACGGGGCGACCGCGATCCCGTAACGGTACTCGCGCGATGAATGCATAGGGGCATGTCGTCGGCGACTAGCAGTCGCCCGATGACGCCGCGTCGTCGAGTTAAAGGAATCTATGAAGGAGAGAGGATAGCCAAGTGAAAGACTGCCGCCATTTTTCGTTTAACTACGCGACAAGATCTCTAGGACGATTTAAATTCATGCTGCATTTTGATGCGCGGATTTAAATCGTAAACATTATCGATTCATCTGTCTCTTCGTTATGGCCTTTCACGTCAAAATAGACATGTGGGCGTTGACGTTAAGAAATTGAATTTACTATCACCTATAAAATCGGCGTTGAACATGAGAATTATTAGGTATAGCTATTGTCGAGGAGCCTCTGCTGCGGACGACAGACGGAAGAAATACGCGATGCGCAACGTTCACGGTGATCGCAGTCAACTTTCTCAACAATCTTTATTGTTATATTAGGCACCCTTGGCTTTAACATTGGCAACGTAGGAATCCACCGTGGCTCTCCGAACTACTCTCGCTCAAAGAATTAATTATCAGGGGATAAAAATGGATTTTAACGACCGATTGTCAGGGGGCCATTTCTATGTCAAGAGGTCTGACTTCTGAAAAGTGCCTCGCTCGAACATCACATGTATCGGCGAAATTTTGCAATTTTTTGTTAAAAAAAAAATAAGCCTCTCACCTTTTATGCCACTTGGGTGAGGTGGGGTGATATATCTCTAGAAGGCCTTGGTAAACAAATACGACGGCTTTTGTTTAAATACGAGGGAATGAATCTGAATTAATAAGTTCTCATTGCTTATCGAGAATATGAGGATATTTCGTCAATATTTGGTAGTAATAAGTTTAAATTGTTGAGGAAATTAACTTAGCAAGCTCTTCCCACCTTTACTGGTATGGTATGGTATTTGGAGGAGGCGACCGACAGCTGTGGTCATTTTCGCCATGAGGGATGGGTAGGTAAGGAAGGGTGGAGAGAAACCTGGGGTCGGCATTAGCCTGCTCTTAACGAAAGGCACCAAGGGGATCACGGCTTAACGTCCGACGGACGGAGTGTTGCGCTTGAAATGTCCTCCACACAACATTCAAGCAGGGACTGGGCAGTCTCTGAAAATTCTCTGCCGCTGCCGGGATTTGAACCCGGGCACACCGGGTGGGAAGCCAACACTAGCCACTACACCAACCCGATACCCGCCACCTTTACTTACACGAATCTATGAACAGCAGACAACGGCCGCAGAAATACGGAGGTTTTTGTGGAATTGTTGGGGATAAACCGCAGTCAGACCTCACGCAAACTATCCATACCTTATAATCCCTTCCTTTCTTCAGCCCTTCAGGTCCCAAGGGGATGCTTCTCGGTAACGGGAGTGGGACAGCGGAAATATGACCGCGTCCCTCACAATTTCTACGTCTACAAAATACCCTGAGGGCACCTCAATGGTGTTTGGCAGGGGGTATCAGTAGCGCAGCGAGGAGGGGTTTTGGGGGATATACCCCCCCCCCATAGCTCAGAGAAATTTTTAAGTTTAATACATTTTACTTAATAGGATTAATATTACTTATAGAATAATATAAGGATTATAAAATATTCCTCACAACGTCGTAAAACTCACCATTTTTAACCATTTATCTTAATTTTCTTCTGGGGGAGGGCCCCGGCTCCTCCCGCTTCCTCCGGCGGGTATTCCATACCTCCTAACTCCCCAGTATGAGTTGTGCCTAAAAGCCCCCTTTAATTCCTAGCTGCGCCCCTGGGGGGTATTATACATCAACATGCCGCATACAATATGCTACGTTTTCGTAGCCATCGAAAAAATTGGCCATAAAACATTCCAGCAGGCGGTGTGAGCTCTCACCGATCATGCATTCCTCCATGCAAGATCACCATAACCATGCAACAAAATACAAATTAGGAATTGGATAAATATCCATGTAGATCTATAAAACTAGTTGAGTGCCGAAAAGTAAAACAAGGACCAACAAGAACAAACCAGAAAAAGGAAAAATAATTAAAAAATACATGCATTTGGTTGACCAATCGAGTGCACCGATTTATTATATTGATGCCACACATGTTACTATCCGTGATAGTCCTGGGAAAGAACGACATCATAAATCTCTCTGTTCTGCAGTATATTCCTCTTAAGATCTCTTAATTCGACGTTAAGTGAAGTACGAAGTACTCGTATATATAGTTTTCATGTCATCTGCAGACACGTCCTCTCTGAATCTGTTTAGTAGGTTCAGCCCAAGGTGATAGAAAGTATATTTATCACCGTAGGTTCAACCTATATTTCACTCTGCGCTCAAGTAAACATAGGAGGTCGAACGATAAGATTCCTGGATTTTGTATTAATCGTCCATACCATTGCATTTCGTAGAGTCTCTCAAATTATCCTTGACTTTGTTTTCAGAATTCCTACCAGAAACATTTTCTAAAGAGTAATTGTTAAGATGTAAGTAACGGTCTGACAATGGTGATTGTTGTGGTAGCTTCGTAACGCTGACAAATTTATCGTATCGACCTTTCATGCAAAAGAATCTTAAGTTTTTCAAGTGTTTCCTTTCATTTTTCAAGTAGTATAGATACCTGTGAAGATACAGATGATGGCAATTTGTCGATCTATCAAATAATGGTGAGGACAAAGAGTCAATGCTGATACATTGTAAATCTCACTCGCCTGAAATTTTAGAAATTATTGTTATATGTGGATTCAAACATTTATTTCTCCAATATGCTTAAGTGGAATCAAATTATTCGCTTGAAATATGTCACGATATTTATTTTCTCGGTGCCTCCGAAGTGTTTAACAAAAGGTTCGCACTAATGACGTATTCCTTTCAATCAAATCTCTCTACTCAGCAATTTACAATAACATACGATAATATCCTTTCCCCATTTATTTGTTTTTCTCATGAATCTCTTAATTGAAATAAATCGATGAAAATTTCAGCAAAATACTAAGGATCATTTAGGTCCGTAAATAAATTTTTCATCGAAGTACTGGGGCATGAGTAGAAATATGTTATTTTTTACCATGTTTTTGTACCAAGAGTGGTATTGCCCAATCAATTGAGGCTCTCCTAACGTGATTTCCTTCTTTGAACGATTATTTAGTCTCTCTTTAAGTGCATTTGATCGGACACTGTGTTCGTTGGACTGAAATCATTTTTGGTATCGCCAGCCCGTTTTATTTCCATCTTTCATTCTTATATGTAGTTCCTTTGTGCTCGTTCTTATGTCCTACGAATCTTTTGAACCTCCGAAGTGTTTAACTAAAAACTAGCCTAATTACGTATTCTTTTCAGTTATTTTTCCTTATTCAGCAAGTAGCACAAACAACCGATTCTGTCTTTTCCCCATTTTAGTTTTTCTCATACATTTCTTAATGGAAATAAATATATGACAATGAGAATTTAAATAAAATACCAAGGATCATCAATATGCGTATATATTTTTTTTCATCGAAGTAGTTACGTGTGATTAGAAATCAGTTATTTTTTACATGTTTTTTTGTTCAAAAAGGGTTTTTGTTCTACCGCGTGTAACTCCTCTCACACTAGTTCCTTTTTCGAACGGTTATTTAGTCTCTCTTTCAGTGCATATGATCGGACCCTCTATTCTTAGGTGTAAAATCGTTTTTATGATCGCCTTCCTGTTTTATTCCACCTTCCATTCTTTCAAGTAGCCACTTAGTGCTCTTTCTTCTGTCCAACGAATCTTTTGAACGCACTACTGCCTTTTCTTTTTACCAAAATTATCATATCAACCCTTGTTTTCTCCACTGTGCTCGTTCCATTATAAAGGCATCTAAGCGTGATTTTTTAGTCTCCCTGCTTAATGTCTTCAACCATTGTCCATTACCTCCACCCAACGTTTTTTTCGTTCGTACCTGCTACTTTCGTTTATTTCATTTTGATTCGAACGCACCTACATACTTAATACACCCTTGCCCGTTCGGAGCTTGCTTAAAATTCTCCACCATTTTTTTTACTCAGCCTCTCACTCCAATTATAAGTTCCCTTCACCATTAGCAAGCTAGGGCATTTGGTTTTTTTTACGTAGTTTGTCCATTGGCCCTCCTGGGTCTTGTTCTGTCCACATAATTGCTCATTCTCGCGTTCGGTAGCAGCATTAAATTCGTTTCAATGGTTGCCGTTTAATGTCCAAGGGTCCATTTTTTTATTTCCTTACAAGGCATCACGAAAGGGTTTAGGCTTATTAAAAAAGATTTTTTCCGTTCCGAATCAGAGTGAGCGGATCTTTAATTTCGAGGATGATGGATGAGATACAGTAATTGGTGTAAGAGCTCTTATTATGGGAGAACAGAAGCTGGTTCGTTCAGCATCCTTTGGTAGAATCACCGTGGGCATCGGATTTTTTTCTTCGGTTCCGTTAGGTCTTATGACTCGTGTGCATTTTGTTCCTAAATAATATGATGGGATTCAAAACCTCGTAAAATCTTTTATCTCTTCAATTTACAATTGTGGATCACTTTTATGGAGGAATAACGTCGTGGCGATCGATAGTCTTTAAACTTTTAAGATTCATACCTTAAAGCAATTCGTATTCACATTTTAAAAATAAACTTACGACTGGTATCCTCATAGACAATGATTACAACCTCAGTTATTATTTCTCCTTCCTTCCTTTTCAACCATATATTTCGCATAACTCTTCCATTAAAAGCTTTCAGTCTTCCCTGTACTTCCGCATATGACCTTTAAAAGTGATTATTTTTCATGGCGAAACAAAAACATAGTACTATTCCACAAAATTTATTTAAGCTGTCTACTAGTTTCGACGTTTACACCGTCATTATCAAGACTAACTGAGCCTGATAATGACGGTGTAAACGTCGAAACTAGTGGACAGCTTAAATAAATTTTGTGGAATAGTACTGTGTTTTTGTTTCACCATGAATATTTCATCGTTCCACCAAGTAACGCCCAAATCTGTTGGTGATTATTTTTATTACTGTGCAATTGATTATAAATAAAGCAATGTCACATTTTAGTCTTCTTTACCGCCACTCATAAATCTTTCAGACCATAGCCCTTCATATTACTCTCCGAATTGGTCCATTTCTGCCCCAAATAACCTAGCTGCCTTTAACAGTCAAACACGTTTCTTTGCCAGGATTGTAAAATATTGAGCTCCTCATTTCCGCGTAATGCCAACTGATTCCATTTAATCTTCCCTTGGCATCCCGAATCTCACCAATCAAACAGAAAAGCTTATTTAAAATTAGTTTACAACCTTCTCAATACGAATATTGATTTACCCGAATTACTTTCCTTCGTTAATTTCCGAGTCCCTAGCCATCCATTCGTTCCCATTCTGTTCTCCACTCGCCTATCCCCAGACTTTCTCTTATCAAACATTCCCTGTTCCCTGTCGCCTCTCCTCACTTCATAACTCTCTACGACTGCAATATACAAATTGGTAAGTAATATTGGATAAGTATAAGTAATATTCTCCTCTCTTCATAACCAGATAATGTCGATCCTTTCCTGCTCTTATGTGACTTTTCCATCAATCTTTCCATGTCCCACATATTTGTTAAAAAACTAAGCTAGTTATTTCCTTTTAAAACCATTAAACCATTAACACCGTTAAAAATCATTATTCTCCTGTTATATTTTCGATGATTTTTTTTTAATTTGTATTTTTGTAATCTTTACTCATGTTTTGTTTCTGCTTACATCTTACACGCATCATTTATAATCATTAATATCATGCTACTGTTATCTGTAAATTCGCGGTAATATTGTATGTGATGAACTATCTAATATATAAATAAATACATTTTCGGCCATAAGTAGTTGAGGTGGGATCTTATGTTATTTTAAGCTTGAGCAACTGCCGTCTTTCGAAATAATGGCTTTGGTATAAAAACATACTCTAAGAAAGGAGTTGAAGGTTGTTGTCGCCCGAGGAAATAATTTTTAGCTTAGTCTTCAAGGGACCTATGAAGGTTTAAGAAGGTGAAAATGGGATTAAAAGTATTACCCAGTTAGGAAACCGGTGACAAATCATTCAGGTTACAGAACCAGATTTGAATATTGAAAATTCTTCCTATTCCTCAGATCTTTTATTGAAACATGTTGATAGTTTCACTGATATTATATATTTTCAGGTAGACTTAGTTAAATGTTTAGATAGATAAAATCTAGTTTCTGACGCGGTTAGTATTTAAAAAAAGTATAGAGAAAAATCCTATTAAATGAAATGCGTGAAACGAATAACTAAACATTTCTCTCTCAGTTCAAGCTCTCATTTCTTCTCAGTCAAATCTCATTCTCAGCTGAAGAATGGACGACCAAGCTCAAAAAAGATGTGTGATGCACCTCATTGTTAAAGTTAATCGATGATGTTAGTCATGCCCGGGCGAATTGCCCGTAATTACATCATTTTACACCGCTCCGTACAGTCTTCGGAAACCGCGTTGCTTGAATTAAGACATCTTGATTGGAGGAGGCAGTTTCTGTGTCAGCTCAAGATTAAGGAAAGACAGCCAATGTATTTCGTGCAGCTTTATCCTTGCATTTATTTATTTGGACGACCCCGAGGCGAATATGTATCGCAAGTGTTCGTCGTGATGCAAAAAATAGTGGGAGATAATTGCAGCAAACTTCTGTACACGATATACCATTATTATATCGACCCATCCAATCAATTGCTTCCGTTCATTACCGGCCGTCCTGAGATTAAAAATGCTTCGGTTTGAAAAGAACATTTAAGAAAGGGGTTGGGGGGTATTAATTGTCCATTGGATGCCTGCTTTTGCGATGTTGAAAGCTCAGCAATTTTCTCGTTGAGTAGCTCTCAGGATGAAACGGATGACCAACCTCATCTGCATGATAGCCACATCCGGTCTCTAAAGGATATGTAGTGCGTCAAAAAAATGAAATGATTGCTCTTCATACTCTCATTCATGCATGCTGATATTAGCTGGATATTTATATCTGAATATTGGATATTCATTGTTATTATCGTGCTTTTTCACTTGACTTTAATATTTGTAAAAAAAAGCTTTATCTCTTAGCGGCATCATCAGCTATATTAACATCATAGCTTTCTCGTTTGTTTTTGTGGCATTTTTGAGTGAAACAAGTTATACATGTTTTTTTATAAATAATTATTAGTGAAATACGTAACTTGGTTCACACAATAATGTAACAAAAACAAACGGAAATAATGCGATGTGTATTTACATAATGATGCCGCTTAGCGTTGAAAAATACACAAATATTGAAGTTTAGGGGAAAAGTACGAATATGATTATCAGCATAAATAACTTGCACGAAGTGAAGCTTGAAGTTCTTATACTGGATATCGGAGATATTTTTGGTCCTGATAATATGACATAATCTCCCCGACTTCTTAATGAGACACTTATCGTAAGGCTTTCCTATGTGCGGGTTGCTGAATTCATCTTTTCGCATTGGTCAACGATCATTTAAGCCTAAGTAAATTGGTTAAGAGCGTTGATTTGGGAAACTCTCGGGACCCAATGGCACCCTTTTAATCAGAAGCTCGACTGTTGCCTTGACGTCCAAAGATGATCAGAAATTTGCATGAATATAAATAGAATTAAATAGGTCTTACAATTAGACGGATTTTGGGAAGGGTGGTGGTGTTTGAATAGCCCAAGATAATTCCAAGAGAGGAAACTTCGACCTCTGATGGCACAACCTTAATGCTGTTTAAAGCGCTTAAAGATCTCTAACGCCGCTGCTTAGTATCCTGACAGTGACATCATCGATATTGTCTCGAGTGGGTCAAACATAACCCCTCTTAGGCCCCTAAACCGAAGAGTATGCGACAGTATCTGGGATGCTGTTGATCGAATGCATCAATACCTACCAATTACGAGTGATGACAGTAGGTATCTATTTTCCTCCATGGAAATCTTGTCGATAGGTTTCGACGTTTTGCACATTCTCAGCTCTGTGCAGGTACGTAACCATTTTCCTTCGGGAGTGCTTGGGAGGTGCTCTGGTTGCCTAAACTGATAAAAACCTAAATTATCTTTTGTGGTCCATTCGCACGAATTTGAAAACCATGAATTTCAATAAGTCAGCCTGTATACAGGGTGTTTCAGGAGGAATCTGCAATACTTTAGGAGTTGGGAGACAATTTTAATCACTTTTGCCCATAAGCACTGGGTCGGGAATCGGGTTGGTGTGCTGGCTAGAGTTGGCTTCCCACCCGGCGGGCTCGGGTTCAAATCCCGGCAGTGGCAGAGAATTTTCAGAGATTGCCCGATCCCTACTTGACTGTTATGTGGAGAACATTTCAAGCGCAACACTCCGTCCGTCGGATGGGACGTTAAGCCGTGGTCCCCTTGGCGCCTATCAGGCAAATGCCGGCGCCTGGTTTCTCTCCACCCTTCCTTCCATACCCTTCCCCGATGGCGCAAATAACCTCAGCTGTCGGTCGCCTCCTCCAAATACCATACCATACCATAGCATTGGGTCGCACTGAGCTATGACCAAGCAAACATTTTTTCGTATGAACTGTGCAGTAACCATGAAAACGGCTCCTCTTGTTTATCCAACCTTTTCAATATTTTATTTAATATTCTGGATTTTTAAGGACATTAAATAATTAAGGTTGGACAAATATGTGCGATAGTAGTTACCATAAACAATTGATCTCAAAATGGGTGATATTGTGCAATCGTATTGGTGATACCCGCTCAAATCTATCGTTTAATCAAGCTGAAAGGTAATTGTTTCAGAAAACGTTATTGGTAGATTTATAAAGTGTAAGTTATTCAAAAGTGGAGTGTTTATAGAATAGATCCCTGTGATCTAGTGGTCTCTTCGGCAGATGCATCGCGGAACAGCTATGTATATTTGACTTGGACAAAACGACAAACAACAAAGCGAGTAAACCCATGGGATTACCTATTGTTTTGCAAATTACACCATCAGAAACACTATTTATTTTGAGAAAACATTCTAATGATGAATAGTCTTTAAATTTTTAAGCTTACTATTAACTGAATTGATTTTTTTACATGAATAGGTTACCTTTTCTAAAATTGTCATTTGTTGCAATTGGCCCACAATATTTTATTGAGCAATTTTTTAACATTTCTAAAAAAGATAAAAAAGATCAAATTTGAAAAAAATATTCTTGGGGCACAATTACAAAAATATGGTAACTTTTATGTATTACATTTTGGATGATCTATTGTAGGTATATATATATCTATTTCGATCAACTACTTCGATTACCCACAACTCGGAGAAAAGACATTTTGTTGTAAACTAACTTTATCAGCAATTAAATGCGCATCTTTTCTATAAATTATATACGTTTGAAACACGTGAATCAACTACACAAAATCTGCGCTGCAATAAATCTTAAACACGAAAAAATTGTAAACTGTAGGAAAAACACAAGTGCAAACACAAGGCATCACATCGTAGAATTTCGTTCTCGCTAGCGTTGCCGCTGGTATCTTCCCAATATATATTTCATATAATAATGCATTGAATGTGTTATTTACAACATTATTACTTATTTTTGGGTCATTTTAAACTGTAATCTTCTGCAATTCTAGAAAACCATAGTAAAAAAAGCCTTAATGCCCTGAGCACCGATTTTTATTTCGATTAATCGATCCATCGAACGAGTCTATCGAGTGCATCCTTCTTCCCACGCCCTGGATGAGTGTTCCGCGCCGCCTGCAGCCTTCCACTTCCGCACCCGCGCCTCACCTCGCCTGCCGGAATCTCTTCGTCCCCAGAGCACGGGCGCCCGGATGTGCCACGACCTTATCTTGCGGAAGAGCTCAACAGACTTCTTCCGAGTGGTGGATTTCCCTTACACAAACCTTCCGCCGACAGATTCGTACAGCTGACTTCCACACGCACGCGAGGATGGTCGTATCGAAAACAACTTAATTTTTAAGGAAAACTAGACGTTGGACAGTTCCTAAATTTTCTCAAATCTGAGTTCGAATCCTATCACATCATTACTTATAATGACGTCAGTGGTGTTTATTTATCATAATCTAGGGGAGGGCAGACCCCATTAACCTTCGCCCTCATAATTCTCCTAACATACAAATAGAGGTGAGACAAGTCCTAAATTCGAGTTCGAACCCTATCACATTATTACTTGCAATCACGTCAGTGGTGTTTATTATATAATCATAACTTCGGGGAGGGCAAACCCCATCGACTTTCGCCCTCATAATTCTCCTACTATACAAATAGAATTGGGACAAGTCCTAAATTTTCTCGAATCCAAGTCGGAGTTCGAATCCTATCACATCATCACTTATTATGACGTTAGCGGTGTTTATAGATCCTCATTTCGGGGGGTACCAGGCCCCTATGACTTTCATCCTCATATTCTCCCTCACATACAACTGGAGGTGGGGAAGTCCTAAATTTTCCAGAAGCCAAATCGGAGTCTGAATCCGACCACATCATCACTTATCACCTATAAACCTATAATGGCGTCGATGGTGTTTATTGATCCTCAATTCGGGGGGGGGGGACCGGTCTCCCTTGACACTCTACCTTATATTCCTCCTTACATGCACCTAGAGGTAGGACAAGTCCTAAATTTTCTCGTATCGAAATCAGAGTCTGAATACTACCACATCAGCACCTACGTATAATGACGTCAGGGGTCAAAATAATAGCTTCAGAAAACAGCTTTTTATGGATATTACAAGGGTGTCTGAGAGTATTTAAAATAGGAGTTTTTTTATTGCTTTCACGGGCCATATAATAACTACGAAGTTGACGTGATGAGAAAGTAGTGTTGAGAGTGCAATCTAGAGGTCTCTGAGATCACTGAACCCAATTCGGTAAATATCCGGCGATTCGCCAGCCGATACTATTTTCCATATTTTATTTCATACTTTATGGAATATTTCCGTGATTGTCGCTATTGAATTTTAAAATTATTTATAAATAATGGAGGAAGATTATATTAAAAATAATATAACTTACCAAAACAAGGATAAGCTATCTTATTACAAAATAATATATCAATGACTAAGTTTTAACTCATATCTCAAATTCGGTCGGTTGGATACAGTTATTTTAAACAAAGTGTAATAACATTTAGAAAAATAAAATACAAGCAAAAAACTACTCTTTGTTTGCAAATCAATGCTTCTTTTTCATTTTTATAAACTTTGGGTTTTTAATTGGGAAAAGTTGCTCTTTTAGAGACTCGTATTGTTAGAACTTAGTCATCGATATGAACCTTATCATAAAATTTCATATTGATAAAACATTTTGTATATTAAATTTTTTTATAAAAATGAAAAAGGGGTTTAGGTGCGAAATTTCCATGAAAAATTTAGAGGCGATTGGGTTAAACGGCTCAATTCACGGGAACGGCCTCCTTCCCTTACACTGTAACGGTAGCATTGTCCCTTTACACTCGTTTGCGCCATTTTTCCCCTTCTTGCGTTTTAACGCACAAGCGATCCCGCTGAAGAGGCGGATAATCTACACACGTAAAGCTGAGCCTGCGTACGGTATAAATACCGGGGAGAAAATTGTTCCCGTAGGACTTCGCACCAAGAAAATACTACACACGGCCATGTTTCGGCCACTCCTTACGGTGGAAACGAGACACCTAGGGCGGGCTCGCGGGTTGCACTCCTGGGGCAGGGATTCTAAGCGCTAGCTTTTTTCCTCTGCCCGCAGGAGGGGAAGGGCAGGAAGGAACAAGGAAGGAGGCGCCGCACAGTGGTCCCAAATCGAAAAAAGCTGGACAAAATTAATTACGCCGTTGTTATTATGTATATATTTGACCTAAAGGTCTATTCTTATTGTTTTTGACCCGCTTATTCTGAATTTATAACTATTTTTTATGTATTTGCAATAATCTTATTGCTATTTCACATTTTGTTTAAACAATTAATTTTTTTAACATTGGAATTTGAGATTATACTGGTGATAGTAAATTAAAATTATACATATCATAAAACTGAATTAGTTATTTAAAACATGCATAAATGCATATAAAATGACTGCATTGTTTATTTTTGGACAAATTTTGAACAACTTATTTTGAATGAACCAAGAGAACATTTTCTACTTTCTCATATGTTTGATCGTATTTGATACGAAAAATAAGTTAATATTAATTGGAAATTTATATTATAAGTATATTATTAATATTATTGAACTGCATTAATTGTTTAAAAATTATAATATCTAATTCTAATTAGGTAGACAATTTTATAGTTCCTTGTAACGTGCCAATGGATTTGGAAGCAATTTTAAACGGGGTTCCGTATTTCACAAGTTTCAACGGAGGCATTATTACAATCATTGAAATGTTATAAACAATATATATATTTTTTTTAGATCACGAGATGTGGGTCAATTGTAAATATTATTTATTTTTTCCAAAACAACATCAGACTTAAAGCCCTGAGGATGGACAAATATAATGTCCGAAACGTTGGCAAAGTTTGGAAAAAATAAATAATATTTACAATTGACCCACATCTCGTGATCTAAAAAAAATATATATATATATAATAAGGGGTCGTGAAGCATAAAGTTTGAGTTATAAACAATATTTCATAACTCCTATAACTCAAGTTAAACGCCAAATTTATTGATACGCTTGCAATAAGCTCTTTACGAAGTGAGGCATCAATTTAACGAGCACATGATTTGGTGCGAAAAATTAAATGAGATTTTCCATTAATTTGGGCTTTTTTAATTATCAAAAAAATAAGTTAACATTTCTCCTTATCTTTCTCAGTCATTGTTACGAAAAAATTTTAAATACATTCATGATCACTATCCGACAAATCCTCATCACAGTCGTCATCCCTTCAATTCTTCCAGGATTAATAAACCTCGGGTAAACCTCGGGATTAATAAACTTCTGGTAAACCTCGACTGGTAATTGAAGTAATTTCCTTCTTTGAGCCTTAGAAATACTTGATATCATTGCATCTGAAGTTAGGAGTAATCTTTTAAACAGGTCTTCATTCGTTGCTATCCAGGAAAATTTCCTTGCATGGTGCTCCCTGAATCTTCTTATGTCCTTATTCCTCGCCTCCATTGCCTCCTCGGACAAGTGGACAATAGGAAGGGCAGCTTCTTTAGATGTCCGTCTTATTGAGGAGCAAGTACTGATGTTTCGTGAAATTGCCAGAAACGATCATGGAAAGGGCTTCTTCGTGGGAGATTTTACTTTGCCTCACATCCTTGGCTCTCCAATTTGATAACACTCGCCGCGCTCTTGAGAGAGTGGTTGTTGTCACCTCATTTATTATTTTCGCCACGAACTCATCACCTTTGCTTCGATAACTCATGGATGCTCTACTGGCGATGTGCTAGCTCTAAGACCCTCCGTTTTCCTTCTCTAGGCCCTTTCACTGGACTTCTCAAATTGTTTAAATAAAGGCGGAGGAAATTTCAACTTCTCATTTAGGCAGTCAGCGAACTTTCTTCTAAAAAACCTGTCATTTCTTTTTCTTTCCTTCCACCGGCGAAGATAATTTGAGAGAAAAAACACTTCTCCGCAATTTGTTTAGGATAACTTTTGAATTAACGTTCTCATCTAACTCTAACTTGTTGCTCCAGCAATCCAATAAGTATTGGTTTTTAAACGATACGGACCCTTTTCCACTTTCAAGAAATTTTTCATGCATCTCAAGGCGCGTGAAAATTTTCAGAGTTATCGAACTAAAACACTATGGGCACTCTTCTTCAACCCCACAAGTCTTCTTTAAAAAGTTCGAGGATACTCGACTTTATCAAGACTCGATCTTCACGCTTGAGGAAACTAACTTTCACGTCTTTCGTTTGGCAAAATCTGAGTAAAACTGAGTTTTGGCGAGAAATTTTCGGGCAAGCGATGTCTGGAAGTAATTTGTGGGTTCCACAGTGTGAGGTTCTCGATGCTATTATCTCCATTTTCGAGGAAATATCACATTTGAAAGGTGAAAAGGCTTACTCCGCTCATCCCCGGTGGCCAAAGTGCAATTCATAACAAGTGTACAGAGAGCGGTGGTTGTGTTTTCCCGATGGGCGCAATCAATAGCCTAGGCCTTTTCGGCCGTCGTTTGCCCTGCATGTGGTTGAGGAGGCCGCTAAGGAGGCGACAGAGGGACAATGTGCCGCGTGAGGGCGAAAACTAACCCGTCTAACGGAAGGAAAGGGTGGAGTAGCATTTGAGGGATTCTTTTTTGTTTTGAATGCATTCATGTTTTACTTACTATACTATAAGCACATCTGCGAACTTTCGTTCCATAAATATATCCTTCCGCTCGAGTCCTTAAGCAATTTTTATGACAGCATGGGCACGCGTAAATAAAAGGTAAGGTCAAATGGAAACTATTAATGATAAAACGTTCTACGTATGACAAGAGATGTTTATTCATTGGGTAAATATTTTTTGTAGAAATAAAATATCCAACAATGTTGAATAACACCCATAAATACTGGATTTCCTCGAGCCCTACCACGCGCCAGCCAGGCCGCCGCCCGCGTCAGCGCATTGCATCATTACAGTTAAATCAATGCTGAGGTCGGAGTAGCAACTAGTAGCAAAAATTTTCTTCACTACTGCGTTGCATATACTTTTCCCTTTGTATTGGTGCAAAAGACACCGTGCATTCACGTGCCTTTCTAAACGATATTGTACATTTTATTTGAAAATTCGGGTAAAAAACACTAAAAGTTACAAAATATATATAAAATAGTAAAAATAGTAAAATCCGAATAAAATTTATTTCTCACTATGTAATAATGTTTATATTTGTAGTTAAAAATGATTTTGGCCAAATATATCGCGTAAAGGTTGTCCTGCATGACGCTGAACTTCCTCAAAATCGACCGATTTCACGCAACTGTGATTTTTACGGTGAATGCTCCATGTTTGACGGATCACTGCAGCCGCTCTGATGAACAAAAATACTAACTTAGTAGTGTATTTTGTAGACCATATCCTGTAGAATCCGAAAATAAGGTTCAAAAATTCCTTGAAAATTTTCGAAAAAACGACTTTTGGCCAGCTTTTTTCGATTTGGGACCACTGTGCGCCGCGCCGCGGCAAAGAAACGTGAGCAATATCGAACGATTCCGCAAACGCCCACGGATCACGACCCTTTGGAATCGCTATCGAATCGCTAACCAATAAATAACGAACGATTAGATATGTGAAATACACCCTCCTCCACTCCGATAAACTTGGGATATGCCGTGAACTCTCTTCATTGTATCCCTTCGAATTTCCACCCATACTTACGATCTTTCCGAACGGCTTGTTATACCACGCTTACCTCTCCTTATCGAATCTTTCATATCAATTTAATGACTCAGTTCTCACACTTAACTTGTTTCCGATGCGATAGCAGACTGAAATTTATTGTTAGTATTTTGTTTGGTTGCGGCTGGTTCGCTTCTCTTATTTTTTTCGTGGAGGATAGTATATTTTTCTTCTCGCGTTCAGAATGGGAGATAAGGTTGGAGGGAAACGTGGATACTATTCAAGTCGGGAGAGAAGGCATAAACTCGTCAAAAAGATGGAGTTGCGATGTAGCAGACAAAAGGCTCAGGTGCATGCTTCGCGTCGTGCCATTATCCGTGGAGAACGTATGGAGCCGAGTCTTTAGAGCTGTCTCGCTGTCTGGCAAGTTTCGCTGGCTCTCTCGAATAAAGATAATGAGTTTGTGTTCACGTGCTTAAGTCGAAGAATAAGTGCACGTTATATCACGAGCGCGTTCCGTAAATCAAGACACATCGTTTGTGAAAGTGAGCCTTTTGCTCACGTTTAAGCCACAATCCGAAACTTGCACTATGGTGCAGCTGCATGCTTTTCCATATATCTGCCGACATGTCTAATTCCTGTTTCGTGACAGGATTATGGTTAATATTGCTGCGAGAAAATCCTCGTTGTTGGAGTTTTTCGCGTGTCAGAATTCTTCCTGTTGATCTGCAGGTGGTCCAGGGAAAGCAACAAGCCTTCAAAACTTAAAAATGAAAAACTTCACAGTTAACGATTTCATTGAAAGCGAGCTTTGGAAACATTTCAAACCAACCCAAAGCCCTGATCACAACACCTTTACTTGGAGTACCTTGACTTTTTAGGAACTGGATTAATTAATGACATATTCTTTCAGTCACACCACAAAACGCGCAACAATCGCGTAATCGATTTTGTCCTTTGCGGTTTAACGTCGAGGCTGGCTCGACATGACTAGCATTAGGTCCAACGTCGAGTTGACTCCGACACCACGAGGCGCTGCCAACATATAAGGGCAATGCTTCCAGAAATATCACACCTTGAAAATTTTCAAAGAATAAACTCTTTGATTTAGCATGCATAATATTACAACTAGTGGATTTAAAATCAATGGCTTTAGAAACTGAGAGATGGGAGAAATTTTCCGTTTGTTTTAAAATTTTTCAATCTACAATCCGTGGGAAAATGAAACAAATATAAGAAATAGTATGACGGGGATCAAATTTAGGAGACCAAATTTAATGTTGGGGAATGTGCGTTGCATGATAGCAGCAAAGAGTTAGGTCTCCCACTACCTGAAAGATTTCAGGCAAGAAACGACTCGGTCAAATTGGTTATCAACTCGTGTCCGAAATAAATAGAACGCCACACACACGATACCAAGGAGACTTCATACAGGAGGCCCAATTCCATCCCATAGAATGCTGATTTCTGTTGCCACTTCGGTCGCATTTTAATCGGCTTTCAGAAATATCCGCGGTGCGGTAATGGGTGCAATGCGATCCACTTTTTTATTATGCAATATTTTAAAGTAAGGTCTTTGCAAATGCGAGGAATAGCATTGGCGAGTTATGAATTTGATAAATCATATCATCATAAATGTAAATTATGATAGATAGTCCTAATTTTTGAATAAAATAAAATAACTTGGTTTTATTCCACACTTTATTTTAAATAGCACGACCCGGGTTTCAATATCTAGTATTATCATCAGGTACAATTGGATGGGTGGCATGCTCTTAAACAGGTAATCGTGGGTGGAAGGGGGGGGGGGAACCGAAAAAGGAGAGGGGGTGGGAAGGAACATTGATGACGGGGAAAATAAAGTGTGGAATAAAACAAAGTTATTTTATTTTATTCAATAATGAAGCAATTCCACAAAATAACGCCTGAGACAGTGTCTTATATTAAAAGTCCTAATTTTACCTAATTTCCCCGTGAAGCTCGCTTAACTTTGTCCGTCAGCGACGCGAGTGGCGATTTTGTAAACCCATTCAAATGCGCGGGGGGTAACAACACATTTAGAGACCTACTTGACTAATACTTGAGGCCTACTTGAGTAATACTTTTAAGAACTACTTGAGCCTCTTTTGTAATATTCGTTCAAGATGCTTCGAAGCGTTTTTTTTTGCCGCATTGCGGCAATAGAGAAGGCAACATCGCTACGAGTTACTCTTCCGCTGGGAAACTCTAAACATTCCTCTGTTTCAGTGGACCGCTTCCTACCGCAATTTAATGGAGCAATTGGAAATCGCTCCCGTATATTGAGTATCAGATAGACTATAAGATTTCTCACCCTTCATTTCCACTATCGCATTCCTTTCAACCAGCGTGGAAACGTCTTTTTTACTAGGGTAAGTATACTTTTTAGTCAAATATAAAAGTATTTATGATGATAATACTCGTTATTTTTTTCCATTTTCTTAAGTAAAAGTGACTCATCGACCTTTTTTCAGGAATGGAATTTTTTATAATTGTACGCATGACTGTCTCCCTGCAAAATCTTTTAGTCGACAACGACCTTCACTTTTTCCAATAGCTATTTTCTTCTAATCAAGTTTCCCAGGAAACGAGTTGCACAGTTGTGCGGTGCACAGATTTGCGATTATCCAACGGACGTCACAACTACCGTGAGGACCTGCTGCTTCTGTTACAGAAAAATAATACAGAATCGCTTTTCTTAAAAAAGTTTAATTATCCCTATAACCCGGGAACATATACATGAAATATTTTTGGCAGAGCCCTGCTATGATTCGTCAAGCGTATAAGTAGGAAGGTTTTCGGATAAAAAAGGAAAAGAGAGGTGCTATTTCGCACTCGTCCGGCCACACCTTGAACGTACAGCGATATACCCGGCACAGAAGGACGTAATCCATGAACTTAATGAAAATACTAAGGAAAGCTGAGCGCTTCGTCAAAAACTCCTACAGGAGTACAGAAAGCGTTACGGAGATGTTAAACGAATTAGAGTGGGACCGCTTGAGACTCTGAGGCTGCGCGCTAGGCTTAGATTACTTGAAAAATTTAGAATATACATATATTTCAGAGTAGATCTTCTTCTGTCAACATCACTGTTCCGAGACAAACAATCACGGCGCTGAAGTCGACTTAAAGCTACCGCACCACACTTAAGATTAGACTCAAGTGAAGTCACTTAAGTTAAGTCTGTAGTGTAGGCAAGGCATATGAAGGCCAAAATTTGCTGGCGGGGCGGGAGCTCTCGTTGCGTCGACGCTACGCAGAACTGTGAAGGCACCCTAACCATAGTCTTATTGAGTATACCACGCACTGCAAGGCGCAAGGACTTGTGGCACATAATTTACTCCTCCTTGTAGAGCCAATCATCTGACCATATTCAGGGGCGCCGACTTATAAAAAATATTGGGGGGGCCCATATCGGGGGTCTTGCCCCGGGAAGAGTTTATATTCAAAGTGTGTCGCAGCACCGTGACACTTTCATAATTCACACCACTTGTTTTCAGTTAACCTGCTTACTGTCTTCTAATTATTTGTTTTAGCACATTGTTGAATGCATTTTAAAAGGTAACTATCGTCAAACATGGGAAATAAAAAATACCAATATATTTTTGTGATTTCACCAAGCATAAAATAACTTATTATTATCTTGAATTATTGAGGGGGCTCCGCCCCCCCTAACGAAACTTTGAGGGGGCTCGGGCCCCCTCAGGCCCCATGGAGTCGGCGCCACTGACCATATTCAACCCCCTCGCCGGACCCTCTTTATCGCACCGCCAGTGGGAAAAAGGAGAGGGCTTAGCAAGAGGCGGCGGCAAACCATTGAGGATAATAATGATGATGGCTCCGCTGCAGAAGTGCGGCCTTATTGAGCGGTGAGCTCTCTATATCAGGCCGGTCATTAAAAAGGCGAGGGAAGCGAGCAAAAGTCGGGGCTCGTAAAAATCGGAAGGCTTTAAGCAGGCGAAGAAGAGCTCGAAGAGTTGGAAAGGTTGGAACATAATGGAAGGATCAAAATGTTCCCCCTCCCCCTATCATCCAACCCCTTTTAACCCTAAGAACCGTGGGAAGGATGCGATTCGTTCGTTTCTAAAAAAAAGAGTCGGTCATTAAGGGGGTAATATAATGGGGCCGGGTTAACAGAGTGCCTTATGTGCAAAAATTACACAGAGAAAAAAAATCATTCGCCTTGACCGGGATTTGAACCCGGATCCTCCGAGTGCTTTAGCCAGTTAAGCTACCGACCTACTGTGGAAATTAAGTTTTTAGTTTAGTCAACAAATTTCTACAAGGAGAAATGCCACCTTGGTAGCTTAACTGATTGCTTATATTGATATTAGATATTATGTAGGATTGATATATGTGATTAAACCAAATATTTAAAATGTGAACATCTTAAAACACTAGAAATTATGGTTGGCACTCCTTTAACTCGACCCCTTCTTATTATACACTCGTTGTTCCAAGCGGAACCTGAAATACTTCAGGAGGTGGTAGGGGAGACAATTTTTTAGCATATTTTGTCAATAAACATGGGTTCGCAACTCCTTAGTTTCTGAGATATTGCAACGCAAACATTTTTTTGAATGCATTTTGCAGTTACCATGAAAACGGTTTTTTTTTGGTATCCAGCCTTTTTAACATTTTATTTAATACTCTGAATTTTTAAAGACATTGAATAATTAAGCTTGGAAGAAAATATACTGTTTTAACTGTCTCAAAAAATTAATATTTGATCTTAACTAAACTATAGCTTTGAGCAAGTATCAACTCTACGAAAGAGCAGTCTCACCCATTTTCACATTGTTTCAGCCTGTATATAAGGGGGTAGGTTGATATTTGACGGAGGCGAGCGAAGGCTTAGGTCATTTGCGTGATAATAAATTACAGGAAAGGAAGGGTGGAGAGAAACCCGGTGCTGACATTACCCTGGTGCCATTAAAGGCGCTAAGGAGACAATAATAATAGTTTTGTCTCTTTGCTGGCGAGTTTAGGACTAGATAGTCCTTCCGTACAGTTTAGCGGTCGTCTATTAATTACGAGAGGCATTCAGAGGGGGAGGGGGTAAAGCATAATCTCACCCAATCTCACTTGGGGGTCCTGGTAAGTATCACGCAATTTTTTTTCAGAAAGAAACAATCTACAAATACGAGAAAACTGGGTTGAATTGAAGAAAAGTTGTTTCTCTATTAAAATATGACTATAATTCGTAATCTATGACTTTAGGTATATTTAGCAATCTTAAATAATAATCTTAACTATTCTTAAATAAAAATAATTAAACAAATTGTTTTTATAAAATAAATCCAAAGCAATGATGCATAGTTTAACGTACTTACACTGAAAGTACGCGTTTGGAACAATCTCACGTGAGATTAGAGGCAGGGGGGAACGGGTTGAGTCAAATCTCACGAGATATCATTAAGACTGGAGAGGACTTGGGGATCCCAAGTATCCCCAAATTCATCTCACATATCAATGGACGTCCCATTACTTGTTTGAAAATTACTTACATCCATGCCCTGGATGGTGGTAATTCCACCCAGGCGGGATTTGAACCCGCGACCGCTAGGTTACCAGACGGAGACACTACCCCGGCTTCACCCGAGGGCGGCAAAAATGTTCGACGAGGATGGGATTCGAACCCACGCGTGCAGAGCACATTGGATTAGCAGTCCAACGCCTTAACCACTCGGCCACCTCGTCATATGACCAATGTTTGACATCCTATCGTACTCACCAAGTGTTCTACTAACTTGAACTGCACTCCACAAAGCGCTCGAGCACAGATCAGGACGTATAGAAAATTCTCTACAAGATACTTGAACCCATTCCCATGGGGTCAAGGCCGTAGCTAGGGGAGGGATCAAGGGGGATTGTTCCCCCCCGAAATGAAAGAAATTAAATGGATACTTTATGCTCGCTTGGTGCTCACACGACGATATTATATAGCGGCGCAGGGACATCTAGTAGTCCAATGCGACTTAAGTCAATAATTATCTAAGCAAAATTGTAGATGCAGTGTGTGTAGTTTTTGTGCAGTGTGTGAAATAATAGTGCTGTGAATTAGTAGAGAGGTGAGTGACTTATGAGCCTCCTGAGGGACCGCAAAATTGACATCGACACCGAGGAGTTAATTCATTTGGTCGCTGCAAAAAAAAGCTAGAAAGCTTAATTCAATTTTATAATAACATTTTTATTTTTTCCTTTAAGGGTTTATAATAAATATGTATATTTAACCGTATACGCTATTTTATTTGTCTCATAAAAATAATTTTATGTTTGTCTACTATTCCATAAACCCCCCGAAAATATTTTCTGGCTACGGTCTTGCATGGGGTGGAAGACCAACGCTCTGGTCTTATCACCAGACCAAACCCCAATCCTTCCGTCGCGTCGGGCGCAATGGATCTGACAGACACAGGGAGAATTTTTCTTCGTTTCTTCGAGCCACTAGGTGGCATAGACCATAGATCTATACGAAAGATCTATGGCATAGACCCTTGACGCTTATATTAGCTCTTTGTTTTGACACGCACTATCTAGCCTTTCAATTTTCGTCTTTTTCGACAGATCAGTGGTGGATCACTCCGCATAATTAAGCAAAATAATGGCACAGTAAATTTAACTAAAAGCATTGTTACTCAAATAAGACAGCAAAATAAAAAACTTTGATCTAATAGAATTCTTATGCTAAAATACATTACATATGATAATACTTAATTGCCTAAAGGGTACGTTAAATCGCACCATGCTGAATCGGTCTGAGGCAGTAATATGGCATGTAAAGGAGTCCATGCATAGCACTAAAGACATCGTGTAAGTGTTCGACTAGACTAATAATAGTGTTTTAATCTTTATCGGTGTACCACTGGGTCATGCTAGGAGTTAATTCTGTTTTTTAACATCTATGCCTGTCAGGCACATTGCGCTTGAACTCACCAATTCCAATATTGCGTCTGATGAAAGGTTAATTAAGTATCTTACACCATGTCATAGAATACGGTGACGTGGCCAGGATTTTGAAATAGGGGTCTTTACCGGAGATTTCGGGGCCCTTCCTGGACGTATGGAAAGCACCCCAGGGCAAATGGGGTCCCCCCGGGAATTTTTGGGAAAACGTGATTTTTTGGACTCAAAAACAATAATTTTGTACGAGTATTTATTAAAAGTTATTTATTGAGGCCATCTTACTCGTTTTTGGCGCCTCTTCTAAGGCTCAAGGAGAGTTGTAACCCGGAAAATCTCCATGCGGCTACGCCACTGATAGAATATGGTTATAAAACGGCTGCTTTGGGTTAATAGTTTACAAAAAGGCATAGCGGATGGACGTCGATGTGGGAGAAATTTTACTTGGAATTAGCTTTTTGGGGAGAGAAGAATCCATTTGCGGGTTACATATCTCATTCATAGAAATATATGCCTTATAGTATAGCTTATGAATGAATGGCTTGATGCATTACCCTATGGTGAGGCCTCTGATATAATTGCATATTATAACCCGACCTTTACTCTCCGATAATAAGGCGCTTTTGCTATCCTAGAGTGCCCTAGATTTACGAGGGCTTATAATGTGGACTTCGTGCCACAGACGAGCAACATTAGTGAAGGGATGCATTGCATGATCTTAGTGGCAATAATTTTTATCTTCTTCGTGTCTTTCGTAGACTTATTGCGGCTGAGAAATAGTCTCGCATGACAATCTCTGGACTTAGGTCCAACTAGTGAGTTCATCTGCAGCTGTAAAATATCTTTCTTAGTACGGAACATAATCGAAGAACTGTGTGCGATGGCTGTGAATTCATTGAGGTCACTTAAAAATACACTGACTGAGGTTCACGTCACCGTCATAAATTATTTAGGATTGGATTGATGTAGCTCCCTATCGAATTTGCATATATTCTTTTTAAATTTGCGTTTGCCCTCCCTTTTAATCCATTATAACACAATGCTACCTCTAAGTAACATAAAAAATGTGAAAATTTTCAGGTCTGTTCGGGAAATATTTAAACTACGTGTTGTTATGTGCTGAAACGTTTAATGGTGAAATATGTAGCTGCCACAATAATTATGATTGCATAACAAATTCTCACATTTTTAAAAAGGGAAGACCTGGATTTATATTTTTCCCAGAAGCAGCTCTGGGTTAGAAAGGGTTTAATCCTTAATAATTTTCCTATTTAATTAATTGGAAGTGCTCTTTTGCCATTTACCCCGTTCACTTGTACTTCGATAGCTATCAGAGTAAAAAAAATCTCGCCGAGCTTCTTTTCTCTAGTTTGTTCTAATTAATTTTTACCTCTTCTCTCATACTGCGTACTATAGTTTACTTTTCTTCGTAACGATACCTGGCCTTTGTCATATATATCTGAATCATCTCCGAATTCCTCTCTGGCTCTGTTATATCTGTTATGCCATCATTAAAGCGAAGTACACCAATCTTTCCATGCGGACGTTTTCCCTGAAACTTTCTCATTGATTTAATCGACAGCTTTCTCGGTATTGACATTAAAAACATGGAAGGACAGAGTGCAGCCTTGTGAAACTCGTTTTCATAAAATTTCTTCTTCACAGCTAGATCTATATTTCATCAGAGCTACTTGGTTCAATTGTGTTAGGCTCAACTATGTGGAAATTAATACACGGAAATGAACGAAGTCTCCTTTTCATTTTCAGAGCTACTTGGTTTTTATGAAACCTAGTCTTCACGAATAGCATAAGGGCTTATATTCTAGGGCTGCGCCGCCGCTTCTTGTCCGAATCCCTAGTGGTCTTCAGCTAGGGAACTTTTCTGGAATGCGATTTTTAAACTTTTTGTTGTATTCCATGGTAAACATTTAGTTAGTTTTATTCCTAGCAGAATTCCAGTAACTTTTTTCGTTTCTCGATTCGAAATCCTTATCCATATTTCCCAGACATTAAACAATATTAGCCTATGCATACGATAGTGTTCACATCACTTATACAGGTTTCCTTCGCCTTTTTCTTTGTTTTTGTCACTTCCGTAGTATCTCCGCAAAATTCTTCCATTTATTCATCTTCCTATTTTGTCATGAAAACCTGCACCACTCTTTTTCTACTTGTTTTGTCTTCACCTTTACTATACTAAGGCTTTAAGGAAGCTTTTAGCACTTGCTACGGCGCTATTTTTCAGCACTATCTCCACTATAGTCATACTATTTCCATTTAAAGATCCTTAGCCTGTAGCTTACCCCCCCAAAATGCTCCTATGCTTCCTCTGGTCTCTTCTTGAAACTCATTCTTAGTAAGTACGTCGAGGTCCATTCTTTGCATTTTCACCAACTCTTTACTTCTCCGAAATTGATATATTTTCTCAGGGAGTACGCTCTCTAATATTTTATATGGTAATATGATAGAATCAATCCACGGCTGTGTAACAGAAGATCCTTTCCATGTGATGTAGGTACGTCATTAAAAGCTCTAACGTGCACGTCATTATAATTCGTCCACGTATCGATGTATAGGGAAGTGATCCACGCAGACGTCATAAACACGACAGAGACCCCTCGGAATTCACAGCGCGCTTACGTCTTCATTTGACTTTTAAAAATCCCATCCCTCGGGAGTTCAATCCGTTCAAGGTAGACACCAATGGCCGACTGTCTCCCAACCGTCAACGCCTCAAATTAGAACATTCGCAACTTAGACATGCTGAGAGAATCCAAGTTACTCCGACACGTATTTCGGTCACACAGACGCGATTCCAAAGCGACGTCAACCTAATACAAAACCAAGATCCATTAGGTATGCCGATGAAAAATTCAAGGGACGCATTTGAAATTAAAATGAAGGGAAGTCGGAGAGGTGATTTTCTCACGCGTGTATTACCCTCTGCTATTTTTTCTCAACGAGATCTTTAGGAAAGTTCTAAGAGTTAGGGAGGGAGAAGTATCTTTTTCGACGTTGTTTGGTTCGAGAAATTGGTGAATTTGGGTAAAAGATTCACACAAGAATTCGAATCATGTTCTAGGAGTTTGTGAAATTTTCAAATCATTGATAGTTCTCTAAAAAGTTGTGCATTAATTTGTGAGGGGATACAAACACAACAATGGTCGGCGTGTAAGCCACCAAAAAAGGGTAACAACTCGTTAAAGACACATCAGCTGAAGTAATCGGGATAGTATTTCACACAAACAGAAACTGTAACACTCTCATATAACTAAGTCATGAAAATTAAACTGTTTAATGCATACTTCGTAATAAAAAGTGGAATAATATAAAGAGCTGATTATTTCACTCGTTTAAAGGAGTAAGCATGGTTATAATTATCCGGATAAAACTGAATAAATCTCTCATGTTTCTTGTCACAACAAATTGATACTTTCCCTAATCCATATATTATTATAAAAATTCAAGTGCTAAACGTATATTTGAGTGTAACTTGTGGAATATTTAAAAAAAGTATTTAAAGCGGTAAAAATCGTTTAAGAAATACAGACAAAACGAGATAAACATCTCATGTTCTTCGCATAAAATAAATGAACATCTTACTACATTAAATACATTGGTCATGAAATATTAGATATGAACATCTAGTAAACGGCATAGAATTTATAATGTTTAAACTACATAGAGACCGATTCTGATTTGCTGAGTTGTGAAATTAAAGAGCCTTAGAAACTTGCACCTGTACTTACAGAAATGCATATAGTCGCCCTCTTTCCACGATCATGGAAAAGTAGCCAATCCTTTGCTGTTTGACTGACTGATCAAGTCAGATTTGCCATTAGTCTAATATTCCGACTCAACCATTGTAACTTTATCAATTTTTGGTGGCGATTGGCTTCTTTTTTGGCCTTCTTTTTTCGTAATTCTGAAAACTTTTTTTCTATAATATTCTAAAAAAACGCACTTAGTCCGTCATTTTTTTCAATGGAGTGATGCATTTCTAAATATTTTTTCTTGGACAAGTTCTGGAGCGTACGAAGAAACTCACAAGGGAGAAGAACATCTTGGAACTATAAGAACTAGCTTGGGAAGGGAAGAAATAAAGATATGCAGTGTTTTAAATATCTCTGGGGACTATAAAAATATAAAAAAAGATAGATATGAGAAATAGTGTGTTATATGTATCTTTTTTAGATTCATGTGGTTCGGCAAATTTTTAAATTCGGTTGAAAGACTCATACAAGTATTCGAATTATGCTCTACATATATGTAACCTTCAGCGCTCAACTCGCCTCAAGGTCACCTCGTAGGGCGGCAGCGGGAACGAGAGATACGTCACACGGAGAGATTTCCCGGCATTCATACTTAACCGTCGCGTTTTGGCGCGCTTGAAATTTTTCACTTTTCATTTAATCGCGCAAATTAGATATCGTCATATAAAAACCTAAAAGCGTGAAATACGTACTCCAGGAGTAATAATCTTTCGATTTAGGCAATAAAAAAATAATAGGAAACCACCCTATTATGCACCAATTTTCCGTCGTAGTTAATCCACGGTATGTATCACCACACGTGCGATTTTCATTTAAAAATCTATTGGCATCAAAATAACATTCAGCCCTCGGTATCCGTGACGTTAACTGAGGCATGCGGTCGTGGTTGCCGCCTGTCCCCGCCCAAATTACAGGTCGCGGGAGCGCGGAAGCCACGAGGCAGCAATACAATGGGTCGCGCGACGCGGTGATTCCGACCCCTAACTCACGTGACACGCCCTTCTCCTCCACCCCTCATCCCACCGCCCCGTCTCCCTCGCGCTCTTCCCCCACCCCCTTCCCCTACCGCGTCTGTCGCGCGAGAGAATAGGCGACGCGGTGTCGGGGAATGTGGGCGGCGACAATGCTCCCACAGAGGGCGGGAGGGAGGGAGGAGGAGGAGACGGAATAGGCACTGACTGCCCCCCGCACTCCCACCCAGTCTCCTTCCCCACTCCTTCGCTCGTGTCACCCTTCCTCACCTTATATTCCGTGTCTTTTTCCTCCATCCCAAGCGCTTGGTAGCAATAATAAAAATGATCAAAAATTCCTGGGGTATAGGTCAAATACCCAATGCAAAAAGTTTTTTTTCCAACGTTTCGGTTAATTTTAAGACCTTCCTCAGGGCTTTGAATGAAAAAATGAGAGTACAATAATATACTATATTGATACATAAATGACGGGAAACTTAAATATGGAAGTAAAGAAACAATTTATAAGAACCTACATGTGGAGTATGCTCCTATACGGAAGTGAGGCATGGACAATGACCGCAGCGGAGAAAGCAAGGATAGAGGCCTTTGATATGTGGTGCTACAGAAGAATGATGAAAATCAAATGGATCGACCGAGTTAGTAACGAGGAAGTCCTAAGAAGGGTAGGAGAGAAGAGAAGCCTCATGAAAACCTTAATAAGAAGACGGAACAACCTTATAGGTCACATCTTGAGACAAGATGGCCTGATGAAGACAATCGTCGAAGGACAAGTGGAAGGCAAGAATGGAAAAGGAAGACCTCGAACAAAATATATGGAATAAGTAAAGAGAGATGTGAAAGAGGAGAAATACGTAGGAGTGAAAAGATTAGCTGATAGGAGAACTGAGTGGAGAGCTGCGTCAAACCAATCCTAGGATTGTTGACCAGTGATGATGATGAAATGAAGGTTACAAAACAGTTTTTTACAATAATATAATTGAAAAAATGAGAAGGGAATACACAAGAATTTTGTCAAAATTATTGTAAAAAAATGTTATGTAACCTTTATCTATGTATCAATATTGTATATTATTGTACTCTCATTTTTTCATTCATAGCCCTGAGGAAGGTTTTAAAATAAACCGAAACGTTGGCAAAAAACGTTTTACTTTATATGACCTATACTCCAGGAATTTTTGATCACTAATTATAAGAGGTCAAGACATGAGAAAATAGAAAATCTAATAATAGCAGTCATCATGAAATGTAGAGACAAAGGCATTCAGGAGTACATAGAGAGATAAAAGGTTATGCTGTAAACAAATATTTTTCTCGTCTTTTTGTAATACAACTTTGCTTGAAAATTTTCTCTTGTAGAATTTTTCTTTTATATGAGAATTTCTTTGTAATATTTTCATTTTGTAATTTTCTTTGCTTTATTTGTAAAACTTGCCAAACCCAAACAAGTGTAATCTTGTCTTTTTATGGTGAATAAATCGATCAATCACTCAATGAAAAGACACAAGAAACGTGCTGGTTAAAATTGATCCGGGGCGCGAATTGCTGAGGAAATGATTTTGTCAGGAATGCTCTACAAAATTACGCTTTGATTTTGTCTGAAGCGCGAGGAAGCAAATCACCTTCCACCCATGTTCGGCGAAGCCACTCAACAACTTTCCCCGTTACAAGGCTCCGGTCGTCAACTCTTTAACTGTCCCCTCACTTCACAGGCAATTTTTTTTTCGTCCCAACGTTTTCCCAGAGCATTTGCAAATACGGGTGTGAAAACGCTTCATTGACCGTGTATCTCCATTTGCTGAGCCTGTCCAAAGAGTCGGAAATGTCAAACAACTTTTGTCAGGTCGCTAAACATGTCACATTGTCAGGTGGATAGCGTATCACGGGTATTTAGTTGCGTAGAAATTTAGCTAAGAACTTTACTAACCGGGACTCATTAGTTACGAGTTTTTTTTTTCATTTACATGGAGTATCAACACATTTAGATGGCTCCTAAATGGTCACATGTCTTTTTTCCATTATGACCTCGTGTTTCTGATTCAACGACGCTATAAACCATCCTAGTGGTTCAACCGGAATGTTGGTCAGGATAGGTGAGTGTAGATCTCCCCCCCAGCTGTGCCACAGGGAGTGAATTTCATTCATTTAGGAGATGAAAGCCAGCTCCACGAGGATCCTAAAGTTGGCCTCTAAAAGTGTTGTCATGCACCGCGCATTTAAATGCGTTTACAAAAGTCGCCACTCGCGTCGCTGACGGACAAAAAGATCCGAGTTTCACGATGAAACAGGTATACTTAGGAGTTTTATTCGGAATTTATATACATGATGATTTTATCTATCAAACCATAAATTTTTAACACTATTCCTCGCTATAACAAACATTAAATTGAAACTTATTGGGAAAAGGTGGATCGCATTGCACTCATCACCACGCCGGGGACATTTTTGACGACCGATTAAAATGTGCCCGAAGTGGCAACAGAAATCAGCCTTCCATGGAATGGAATTGGGCGTCCTCTATGCAATCCCCTTGTTCGTGGCAATGATTCGGTTTCTTTACATCGTTTTCTTCGGTACAATTTCTGGAAAAAATAACCCCCCACAACAGCGCTATTTCATTAAGGATAGAAACTGTAGAATACGCAAAGTAAACGTATCTAGGAGTAATCATCCCACTAGGCTGATTTCTGTTGCGACTTAAGGAGCATTTTAATCAGCTTTCATAAATGTCCGCTGCGCATTGATGAGCGCAATGTGATATACTTTGTTCAAATCGTTTGCAGTATAATGTTTGTAATTGCGAGAAATAGCGTTGAAAAGTTATGAATTCGATAGATCACGTCATCATGTGTACTCTATTCGGTTTTTACCCCTAATTATACCCTATTTCCCCTTGAAAATCGAATCAATTTGTCCGTCAACGGCACGAGTGGCGACTTCTGTAAACCCATTTAAATGCGCGGTGGGCGAAAACATATTACGAGGCCGACTTGAGGATCCACTTTTTTAGTATTCGCGGATTTTTGTTTGGGGCAGTCTGAAGGCTTCGCCTGGGTTTTGAATCCAAGACTATTTTACCCGCAACCCATCCCTTTTCCCATTGCACCAAAATACTTAGTAAGGGAGGTATTGTGACTTTTTGGAATTTTTTTTAACTTGAAGGTAATTAGAAAGGAAAGACATAATCTCTGCCGTGGTTATTTCTACTGGTACTGCATTTTAGAGGATGTTATTAAAATTAACTAAAATTTAGGATAAAAATAATGGAAAGGAAAAGAATACAAAATTGATAGAATTTGTAATGAGTGGTATTTAATTAAGATAATTTTCGAAAAAATTTTGGATACAGAATGGGAGTTTCTATGCATTTAATTCTCTTATCATAGATACATATGTTTTTAATTTGAAAGCAATGGCGTTGAAATTTCACATTATATTTTTTAATCGTCCTGGATTTTGTCGTAGTACGCTTTCATGAAGTACAAACTCTCATATGATTTATGTGCTGCATTACCACAGTCTTAACCAGTTAGTACATTTGCAGGTTATGGGAAATACATAAGTGCCCTTATATTTGTGTAACCGTATTTATTATTTGCGGCTGTATTTTATTCTTGAAATAGCAATGAAGATTACGCTAAGTTATAAATTGAAAGATTTGGCCGATGACGACTTGAGATTTGAGACAAGTTAATCTAAAATGTTGTAAGTGTTATTGTTTAATGGTTATGCTAAATGGAATAATACCAATTTTTATTGATAATAAATGTTTCAATTTCAAAAATCATTCCTTCAAAATGATCGAAAACTATGCCCCTTGTATTATTTGGTGGATAGACATTAAGAATTATGTGATAAAAGTCACGTTTTTGGCTAATGAGTAAAAAATTAAACTTCGAATAAAATGCAAATATCTCTTTCACGAAACGGTTATGGGGTGTTTAGCTTAAGGAGATTATATATTAATATGCAGAATATTTAATCAGATTCTGAGATTCTAAAAGTCAATCTTTTCTTGATTGAGTGAGATGATCCACAATTACGCCTCTTTTCATCTTAGTCCGGCCCTGGGAGTGAGACTACCCTCCTCCCCCTTAGTCCACCACTGCGTGGGAGGGGGATTTTAATTCCTTAACCCCGCCATTGACAATGCCAGTGTTTGTAGCGCCTTCACAGAGTTTCCTTTGTCCTTTTCTATCTTACTGGGCTCGGAGGGCGCCGTTCCTTTGCAAATCCCCCGGCCAACTTCTTGTGATTACGTCGCATGGATGGAGTGGGTGTGGGTGTTTACGTGGAGAATGGGAGATGAGATGCATAAGGGGAGAGAGAGAGGAGATAGAGGCGGCGAGGAGGCGCCAGACTGCCGGCGAATCTCGGAGCTAGTGGGATGATGACGCCGCTCCTATTTCTCCTACTGCACACCTCCCCCTACCCTCCATTAGGATTGCCAACGTAAGAGGAGTCGATCCCGTGGACTTGTCCCTTCTCGCGAGTAGGTAACTCCGACGGATGAAATTTGAACGGTGTAATGTCGAAACCTGAGTTGGTTAAGTAAACTTCTGTGGAACATGCAACAGTGTACCTTTTATTACGTTTCATGCTGTATGTGAACAACTTGATAAATAAATAAATGAAAATAAATAAATATGCTATAAGACATGGTCTCAGGCGTTACTTTGTGGAATAGCTATATCATAGAATAAAATAAAATTACTTTGTTTTATTCCTCGCTTTATTTTAAATAGTTTCAGCATCTAATGCTATCATCATCATGCTATCGCACGCACCTAATGATAACATTAGATGCTGAAACCCGGGTCGTGCTATTTAAAATAAAGTGTGGAATACAACAAAGTAATTTTATTTTATTCTATAATAAATATAAATATGCATTCCGTATAAGCCAGTGGCGGATTAATGGGGGAGAAATTGAAGAGGGGAGGGCGCTAGGTTGCCGATTTTATGGAGAAATTGAAAAGATGGAATTCTTTATGGTGGATATCCAATGCAAGATGCCAGCATTGATTCACCAGCATTGCCATACCTATATGAAAGTATTTAATGAATATCTATAAGCCACTTTTCCGTGCATATCACACCTCGTCTGCGTTATCGCTGCAAGGTAGGCGAGGCTAGGTAGACGTCACCCCCGTAATTATGGAATTATAACCCCGTATATTTTAGGTGGATCTCCAGTAAAATTATTATTTAGCAAGGTTAAACAAGGTTTAAAGTATTGATTGACATCTAAAAGCTACTTGTCCACGCTTATGAGACCTTGGATGCGTTATCGGTGCAAAATATTTGGTACCGCAAGGCCGCGGTACGTAAATAATCGTCTCCTCCCTACAACAACGGCCTTGATTCGCCCCTTGCATTACGGAGTCAGGATACTCTTACTCTCAGTCCTCTGTTCATGTCGGAGATGCGTTTTTCCGCCAAGAATTTAATTCACCATGAAAAAAATAATCAGGATAATCAGAAGAATGATTCAACAGAAGCTTTAGTCGTAGCAAGTGGCTATGTTGGAGAGAATATTTCGTTAATTTATTGTTGAAAAACACGCAATAGAAAAGAATCAAAATCCGGCAGTTAGATACATTTTTTTGTGAAACTTGATGGAATTCCACGAGTATCCTGTACAGTTGGTAACTCCAGTGGCTCAGCGAGGGGGGGTTTGGGGGATAAACCCCCCCCCCCAGAGCCCAGTCAAATTTTTAAGTTTAATCCATTTTACTTAACTTTATTAGTATTAATTATAGAATAGTGTTAGGATTAATTAAATATCCCTCCGAAAGCCGTAAAAACTCACCATTTTTAGTCATTAATCTTAATTTTTTTCTGAGAGAGGGCCTCCGCACCTCCCGCTTAACCTAGCGGGTATTCCATACCTTCCAGACCTCCCAGTATTAGTTGCGCCTAAAACCCTTAATTCCTCGCTGCGCCCCTGAGTAACTCTATTCCTAATTATTCCTCCTCTTCTGCATATCCTCCTTACCCAGCCCCTTTTCTCTCCCCGCCCGCGCCCATATCTCTCCTAACCCGCTCATTGGAGACAGCAGGGTCCTGTTGGCGGGGAACAAGGAGTCCCCTTATGCCCCATCTCCATGCGAAGTGAGTCGCATACAATCTTGTAACATACCGACTTGTTGAAGGGACCGCCATCGCCATGAAAGGTTTAGAGTGATGGAACTGTAGGAAAGCTGTAGCTTTGAAGTAAGTCTCGAGGTTCGTTGACATGGGTTCCACAGAAACGATATAACAAGAGAGATATTTTGTCGGACAGATAATTATTAAAGTGTTCTACTGATTAAGGTTGGGTTGCATGGTGTATTTAAAAAGCACTCAGGTAGTATGCATTCCCTTTATAGACTTCCCTCTTTAATTCATGATAATTCATAAGGACTCCTCGCTTTCAATATATCTAAAAATCCTATTCTCTTCCTTGCTCTCCCTCGTTTACCCAACATTCTAACCTTTAACACTTTTCAATACTCCCACCCCGCAAAGTACTCGCTCCATCCATCCCTTCTGTCTCCTCCATATCTCATCTAAAAGTTACCTGCCTCTTTTCACCCACCATGTCCAGCACTTCGTCGTTCCATAAGTATAGAAATTATTTTTTTCCCAGAATATTAAATGCCTTAAATAAATCCTTGGTGCACTCTGTTCGCGTATTTCCAATTTTTTTGCTGCCACCAGGTGTTCTAATACTTCCTGCCACACGCTTCTTAAGATGGCTTGAGGCGTAGTATGTAGATTTAGATGATGGGAGTGTTAACACTTGCACCAAGGCGGAGGTCAAAATGGCCCCTTTACATTTTCCCCTAATAGTTTTCACTTATGTTTTTCACGATTACGAGTTTCCTTTCTTTGACTTTTAGGAAAAGGAACCCCTACAAAATTTTATACACGTTTGATCGCTGTACCAGTTTCTATAAGTTCATCGCAAACTTTATCAGTAGTTTTTTTCTTTCTCTTATCCTTAGTAGGTTCATCTTCTACATATTCATCAGTATGTACCTACTCCCGTTTTCGCTCAATTTTCTTTAATGATACGCGCACCGCATACCATCTCGTAACATATCTACTCAGAAAATTTGCAATATAGCATTAATCACCAATTCTTTGCACCAACACCTCATAAGCCCGGTGTTTGCAGAGGGATACTCGAAAAATAGTTACTATGGTATTGTACATCGTCATAAATAACCTGTATTTACGCCGCGTAGATGGACTGCGGACGCCGGCACCATTTTTACTGGGGGATAAGAGGGAATAGTTTCAATTCAATACGTTTGACACACGTGTAGAGGTGACATTGAGCTCAAAAATCGATTGGCTAGTTTGCGTTAACCGTTCTGCTGTTTGTGGTAAAAATATGAACACCCCATGCATCTAATGGCGGAAGGTCGAACCTCTACTTCATTCAACCATATATCGTACTCGGTGTGTGGGTAGAAACTAAACTGTTCGAAGGTAATGCACGTGGCCCCTCCGGTGCGAAACATTGTCTACGTTTCGTTTCGTCCCAGAGTTTTAGTTAAGTTTCGACCCGAAGTAGTTTTGACTCCGATTTCGTTTCGACCCTGAGTTTAGCTCCCCGGGTTTAAATCCATTTCGTTCCGTTTCCACATTTCGCTGCCGGGAACGAAACTTGAAAATTTACTAGTTTAGATTTTCGTTGAGTCTCGATTACCATCCCCGCTCACAGGCTATTACGTGACGGTAAAATTCTCTCGATCAGAAGAAGCGCTTATTTGGACTAGAGATACCGACCGATTTGCGAGCCGTTTCCTGGTGAAAGTGGGGAAGGTTGACAAAACGCTCAGAGCCATCAACGAGTATCACCAGTAGCCATCTCAGTGGCGCTGTTTCCCGCAAACCTTTCACTTCCTGCACCACAACTGGGGACACCCTTACTGCACCTCGACGACGCATCAGACATCAGTTAGGTCGACGGGCAAATGAACTTTGATTGATAGAAATTTTAAAGTACAGATCAATATTGAAAAGCACTTATTGCATGGCTAGTTAATTTCAGAGAGGTCCGGCGGATCCGGACACCCCCTCCCCCCCGAAATATAAAAGCCCAATAGGGTAGTTTCCTTCATCAAAGAAAACGAAAGGCATTGATTGTGATTCGTTACCAACCATTGGTGTATTCATAGTATACAATTTATTTGGTTTTATAAATCCCAGTTCAGAAAAATGGTCAATTTTAACCTCATTTGAAAAAGTCCAGATTGGCGCCCATGCGATGCCACTCCACGTGACGTCACAGGGGCCTAGATGCTATACGAGTAGCCAGGAGTTTTACATTGCATTACGATTACCAATACATGCATGAGGCACAGAGCTGAGGGAAACATCTATTAATAATCGCCTATTAAAATTGCCTATGGTCGGAAAGTTTCATTAGTTTGATAGGATATTAATAATCGTTATTTAAGCCAAGCTAGCAGAAAGCTTCTTTTTGCTAGCAGGGTACTCAACGCTACCGCCATGCTCGGCAGCAAGCAGCCTCCATTGTAGCGGCGCGGGCGTTCGTAGCCTTGCACCCAGATGGTCATATGGATATCACATAGACGTCACACGGGCTTTTCCCAGCATTCATAACTAGCCGTCGCGTTTTCGCATTAAAATTTTCACTTTTCATTTAACCGCGAAAAAGAGATATCGTTAATTAAAAGTCTAAAAGCCTTGAATACGTACTCCAGGATTAATAATCTTTCGATTTCGGCAATAAAAAAATAATGGGAAACCAGCCTATATTCCTTTCCTTCAATAAAGAAAACAAATCATTGAAAAATCGTGAATTTACAAAAGATTTTTCTAATAAATGAAGTTTTATCGATAATGAAAAGTGTTGACATTATTTTAAAACTCTCTATTTAGTACCCTATTTTTTTTAAACTCTCCCTCCTGGTTTTAAAGCCCCCCACAAACGAAATTCCTGGCTTACCCACTCGCTTCGCCGTACTCCGCGAATAATAATCCGTTTGGACACCGACGCTGGTGAATGCTGCATCGCACAGTGGTCCGGCTCCGAAAAAAAATCATTTTTTCGACTTTCTTGAAACTAGCTTAGATTGTATAAGTTGTAGAGGCATTTCTTGTGCATCAGACTTCATCCTTACTATTTTATTAAAATATTATTAACGTAAGTATTTTGAGTCAATTCAGTGCTATTTCTAGCGGAAACATGCCTTTTCCGTTTATTCGAAATTATACAGGTATTTTAAATTTCTTTTCGGCTTTAAGTCGCAGATATTTAAAATAAATTAACTTTGCACTAATACAGTAAAGACATTATAATTACAAAAAATCTAATTATCAACCTTTTAGTATTGTTCATTATTGCAGTGGAAGTAAGTGAAGAGGAGTCATTTTTTCGCAATCATTCGCATAAATGTTGAGTTATAAATAAGTGACATCAATTTGAGCGTATGTGTGTGTTGGTGACAAAAAAGTATAGCATAATTATTATAAGTAAATTAATCGGCTGCAAAGCTTACTAAAAATCTAAATATCAACCGTTTATTTGATGTTGATGATTGCCGAAGAAGTAAGTGAAGAGGAGATTTTTTTGCAAAAAGTTGCATAAATGCTGAGTTATAACAGAGACATTGAATTTTACGGATAAGTATATTGATAATAAGGAAGTACAGGATTATAAAAATATGATTACATGAATCAACTGCAAGTTTTGTAAAACTTACATAAAATCTAAGTACCAACCTTTTAGTTGATGATTGCAGTAGAAGTACGTGAAGAGGAGTCATTTGTTCGCAAAAATTTGCATAAATGTCGAGTTATAAACAAAGTGACGTTGATTTGCACTGATATGGTGACAAGAAAGCACAGTATTGGAAAAATGTTAGTAAATAAATCAGCTGCAAGTTATTTTGCAAAACTGACATAAAATATAAATATCAACCTTTTAGTTGATGCTGATGAATGCTGAAGAAGTAAGTGAATAGCTGTCTTTTTTTCCGCAACAATTCGCATAAATGTTGAATTATAAAAAATTGATACAGATTTGTGCGGATATGCATATTGATGATAAGAAAGTACAACATTATTAAAATATTAGTGAATAAATAAGCAGCAAGTTTTTCGCAAGTAAGCGGATAACAACGACTTATCCGCCGTAGACTTGAGCGTCGACACGCGCAGCGCAACACGTCTGGACACCGTCGCCGGTGAATGTTGCAGTCCGCGCACCGGTCTAGTTTCACGTTCCCGCCATGACGCAAGCAAATTCCTCCCTTCCGCGCGGGTGCGGTCCAGTTGCGGTGGCGCCGCGCCTTCGTCACTCCCGGCGCGTGGTGCGGTCGTCCAGCACAACAACATCTCCACCCCTTCCTTCCTTCCTCCCCATTCAGCTCCGCAGTCGCTGGCGAGCGAAGTCCGCACGTGTCCGGCGGGCTGGCGCCGGCCATCCGCCGCTGAGCAAGCACTTCTTGCCCATCTTCTTGCTTCTCCTCTTCTGCACATCCCTCTCCATTGCAATTCTAAAAACCGCCGCCGAAGACTCGACGATTGGGCGGTGTTTCTTTCATTTGTTTAAAACAAAATTAAATATGAAGAATAGGGTAGTTTCTTTCGTAAAAGAAAACGAAAGGCATAAATAAGATCCGTTACCCACCATTAGTGTACTCATTATATACAAATTATTTGGTCATAGAAATCCCAGTTTAGGCGAATGTTAATGGTCAATTTAACCTTATTTGAAATCGGCCAGAATGGCGGCCATGCGATACCACTCCACATGACGTCACAGGTACCTAGATACGAGTAGTCAGGAGTTTTGCATCGTCTGAGATTACCAATGCACGCATGAGGCACAGAGCTCAAGGAATCCTTTCTAAATATTCACTTATTTGCAATTAAAGTTGCCTATGGTGCTGATTAACTGCCATAGGGATGAAAAGCGTATTTTTTTACTTTTTTGTACGAGTTCTTTTGTTTTTAGAAAGAGCGTGTTTTTAAATTTTTTTTCTTGTACATATATTTTTTATACACGTCGTTATTGACGAACGGGAATAGGAATCTCACACTTATGATTCGGTACGCATAATATATTGCTATTTATTTCAATAAAAAGCTCTTAATGAGTGATTGGAACGACTGATTGGTGTTATTTGATTTCATGCAATGCACAGGGAACTCAAAACAATGGGATACTGGTCGCTTTATTACGGATTAGGTTAATATCTGCAGTCCTACAGAAAAAAAGCAATTCTAAGGTCAAAAGATTAATAATTTCACGGTTGAACCCGTGGTCCCTGACTCATGTCTTCGACACAAAGTTTAGATTGTTGATTAGATTGGTTAGATTTATAGTTTAGGTTATGCGTGCTTATTGCTTTTCAAAATATCGGCTTGAGTGTTTTTGATTGCTTCCGAACTTCTTCCGTATTCATAGCTTCTGCTTGCTTAATGCCCTCGTTGCTTTCGGAAGCAATCGTTCAACATGATATCGAAGCAACCGTTCGGTGTGGTATCTCGTACTCCTTATCTCATTTACATCGCTTCTGTGGCGTCATCCCTTATCTCTTCTACGCTAGATCCCTCTCTCTGCTCCTTGCTCCTCGTCATCACATCTTCGGTCGTTCTGGAGACGCTGCCAGGGGATGTGAAGCAACGGACTCCCAGTGCTTTGGCTTCTCCCACTTCGCCATTAGTCCTCGGGAGGGGAGCCTCCTCCCCTTTCTGCGCATTTCTCTTCCCGGCAACCCGCTGTGCAGACGAAAGCCTCATGAATGGAATGGCCACTAATCGCCGCCGAGGATGGCGCACGTGGTAGGACGCTTCGCGATCGTGTTTTTTTCCTTTCCTTTAAGTTTCCGCGCGGATTTTTCTCCCTCAGGGTATGGTACTGTAATTTCAGCGTCGGATCGCGTTCAAATTCCGCAGCAAGGGGAGTCTCAATTCCATCCCATAGAAGGCTGATGTCTGTGGCCACTTCCGTAGCATTATAATCGGTTTTCAAAAATGTTCGCGGCGCGGTGATGAGTGCAATGCGATCAGCTTTTTACCAATATATTGCATTATCTTGTTTGTGAATGGAGGTTATAGGAAAGAAAAGTTATGAATATGGTAGATTTTATCATCATGCAGGGGTGGATCCAGGATTTTTCTGGGGGGGGGGGCACAAGCAAGGCCGTATCCAGGATTTTGTTCTGGGGGGCACAAGGATAACTCGTAAAACAAAACTATCACAATGATAAAGGGACCGTATAAAAAATCTAGCATGGTTTTTAAGGGTCTGGGGGGGAGCACGTGCCCCCGTGCCCCCCCCCCCCCTACATCCGCCTATGTCATCATATATGCAATTGTCGATAATTATATAATTTCCCCGTAATACCCGGATCACTTTGTCCGTCAGGGGCGCGATTGGCGACTTATGTGGACCAATTTAAATACGCGTTGGGTGACAATGCGTATAATGGAAGACCTGAGGATCCTCTTTTGTAATATTCGTGCTCTGCAGTGTGATGGAAAATGATTTCTTAAACACAAGGTTGTTACCTCGAGACGCTTCGCGATGATTTTTTTTCTTTCCTTAAATTTTCCATGCGGATTTTTCTCCGTCAGGGGGCGGTACAGAAGTTTCTCTGTCAGATCGCTTTCAAACTCCGCAGTTTAAGGAAAAATGAATAATTAAGACATGAATATTTTAGCTCATGAATCCAATGGGCCTTGTTTTTAGACATAATATTGATATGGAGTACAAGTGTACCACTTAGATTTTTGAAACCCACGATACAACTACATAGCGTTAATGGCAATTACCTAGCAACGAAGTGGACCAGGGGATCAGTGCATCATTAATATATGGAATCGAGTAACAATAGTCAAACAACGAGTAAATCTAATGACCTCTCACCAAGGTGGCCTCACACAGCGGCAGGCGGAACCAGAATGTCGTCACACGGGCTTTTCCCAGCATTCACACTTAGCCGTCGCGTTTTCGCGCGCTTGAAAATGTTCACTTTACATTTAATCGCGAAAAATAGATATCGTCATTTAAAAATCTAAAAGCGTGAAATACGTACCCCAGGAGTAATAATCTTTCGATTTAGGCAATTTAAAAGTACAGGAAACCACCCTATTGCAATTTCAGCCGACGTTTATCCATCACTACACTACATCTGCCTTCTATAGTCCTGTAATTTCGGTTTTCCTCATTTTTCCAGTTCGTTGACTTCCGAATGACAACATTGGCAGGTACGTTCCCCGTTCATGAATGGGTAAATACGGTAAAGGAGCCTGTCTTTTCAAGGGTTTTCCAAGAGCCCTCTGGCCAATTGAGCAAAACACGTCCTCTCGATCTTCGGGAGCCTCAATTGAATTCTCCGCAGCTTGTACACAAAAGCTGGCCAACGGGAATCGTCCCCACCCTTCCCCGGACTTCTGCTGAACGCTGGCTGTGAAATGAGCGATGGGAAATCCAAAGAAATACGTGGGCTCCGACCAAATTATTATTCGCTCCGAGAGTCTCGTCCGGCTAACTCAAGGCGATTTCTCAAATGGGACGTACAATAGCGGACGTCGTGTTAACCTAGTGGCGGAAGACGTGAACACATGCCTTGTCTTCGTCTTTTCTGGAAAAATTGAAATGATACCAATCTTCATTGTAATTCTCCAAAGAAATTTTAGTTTCATATCCTATAAAATAATGTTTAAATACGTCTGATGAATACCTAAGAGGCTGTTTTACACGGCGCATGTAATTGCACCATCTAACGATTGCGCTCCGAAAAATAGATATCGCCATTTAAAAATCTAAAAGCGTGAAATACGTTCTTCAGGAGTAATAATCTTTCGATTTAGGCAATAAAAAAAAAATAGGAAACCACCCTATTCATTCATCATCTCTACTTTCGTAACTTTGAAGCACAGCCTTACCTACCACATTTTAAAAAAAAGTCACTTTCATGTATGTGTGTTTGTCCTTCCAGCCAAAATCTTACTATTCAAATTCAATCCGACTTCCAATCTAACGATTGTGCAACTTCCTTGGGTTTTACCCCAACACAGGGCCGGCGTTAGGGCGGGGCGACCGCCCCGGGCCCCGCATTTTGGGGGGCCCCGCGTTCGTGAAAAAAAATTAAAATATACGATAGTTTTGTTTATATTATAACCCACTACATTAGAGTGATTAAACTTCAATGCAATGGTAAGTTTATTTTTATTAATTTATTACCATTTTGACCTGCATGTGAAATTAAAACTATCTTTTTTCATTTTACAGTCTTTGCTTTAGGCTTACAACTAATTAACTTTCATAATCTAACTTATAAAAATACGTACCTATTGAAAAAGCGCTTTTTATGTTATTTTACGTTATAATTTTATGAATAAATATAATAATAAATTTTATTTGTATTATACTATTTTGAACTCAACTGCGTGATGGTATCATAACGGCGTAATTACGAAGTCTGAATTTGGGAGGGGAACACATACTTAGCCAGAGAGTGGTAGGGATTCAAAATGCTCGAGTTTGTAGATAGAGTTAAATATTTTAAGTGAAGGGCCCCGCACTGAAGGTTTGCCCCTAGCCCCGCACCTGCTAGGGCCGGCCCTGCCCTAACATGATGTTGACGTCACAATTCCACACTGTGGCACATGGACGGAGTTTGTTCAGTGTACGAATGAGACTTTGCGCTGTTGGAAAGAAGGGAGGTTGTGAACTAACCCTTCCAACTCCATCCGCCACAGCTGGTCCAGGCAGACTCTCAGTTCCGCGTTTCACTCCGCTCACTCACGGATCAGGCGATAAACGCGATCATTAGAGCGACTGCAAAGCGTGTGTCATGGAGGTTTTTTGAGGGAGGAGATCGAGGACTCCCGTGTCGAGGGAGCGGCCGATCGCGGGGGCAAGGCCCGCGTCCTGATATCGGGCCATGCTAATTGCGGCAAAAAACCAGAAGAAGGCGGAAATTCACTCACGTCAGACGGTCTCAGTTATCTCTAAGATTCGATTTCGTGGAGAGTGATCCAACTCTCTAACTGGAGGCGATCCGGAGTTCCACAGAAAACTAGCCATGTCAAAAAAAAAAACTGAGAAGAATATAGCTCACGGAATCATGCATTACTTGATACTAACGAATAAACAACTTGCGAGTTTCTTGTTATTAGATCGAAGTCAACTTTTTCCGGAGAGATATCGTGGAAAAGTATTAAAATATACAATCAATTTTGTCGTATTGCAAGGACTGAATTATATTTCAGACCAATCTTACAATTTATTATGTCTTTCTCTATTTTCCTCATTAGATTTGACGTACAAAATTATAAACTTCCGTGTTATTTTTCTTCCCCGTCAAAATCAACAGCTACTTCCAGTACTGTTTTCTCCATAGCAACTTCGGTACTCATAGTTATTGAGGGAATATATTTCAATATCATTCACAGTGGGAGTGTCACAAAAGTGGGTCTCAGATTTCAATCAAACTTCGTAGTGTTTTGGTCCTTCGAGAGCAGTCCACGAATCATCCCCCAGATGGGATTATATAACCAATTGTATAAACAACAAACGCAGCTAAACATTCACGGGTTCGTTATATTCCCTTCGAAGCAAACAATAGATACACACACAGACAGCTCATGATAATAAAATGTAAACGTTGAAACCGGTTGAGCGAATAAATTAGTGCGGAAAATTACTATAGCTGTAGAAACTTATTAAATCGAAGTAAGCGTGACACTTGGACCACGAGTTTCAAGAGGCTTTAAATACGGTTACACAGCCTTTACGCGAACAGGAAGTCCAGTTAAGTGATGCATTTTTTGAACTATTCCTGAACAGGTATTCCTAGTTTTAAGTATACCGTGACTAGCCACGGTGATAACTGTTACGGGAGTCACCTGCAATGCACAAATTGTGCGGAGAATCCACATAGAAAAAATAATTCGCCTTAACCAGGATTCGAACCCGCATCCCCCGTTTTCCGGACGAGTGCTTTAGGCAGTTAAGCTATCGAGAAGCCACTCTTCCCTGCGGATATTTGTTCGTGGACACAACCGGACAAGGTGTCATGGACTGCTGAGCATATACTTAAAACTAGTCAAGATCGAACACCTCTATGTGTTCTAAGCCTGGGCCTAGATCTCTGGCTGCGGCGCTGTGCGCACGATTTGGACTACTTGTGGCATCATATGCTTAGCAGTATGTATCACCTTGTCCACTAAAGTCCTCAAATTTCCATAGGGGAGAATGAAGCCTAGGTAGCTTAACTGGCTAAAGCACTCCGAAATCAGGGGATACGGGTTCGAATCTTGGTCAAGGCGAATGATTTTTTCTCTGTGGATTTTCCGCATAGGAATTCCTGTTTAGTTCGCATAAAGGCCCTATGAGGCTTCCAATCCATGACCAGAAAAACCTTAACTCTTCCTGACCATGGAAAAAGTCACATAATTATCCCTGAAACCGTTCGATCTGTGTAGAAAAATTATTTCGCGTTCCGAGTGAACGGAACTGTTATCTCCTTTATCGTCCGCGTTCTTCGTCCTTGGCTGGTGACGAGCATGCTGCCTCTCTGCGAGAGAGGCGATCTTCAGCAAACGTCATCCGAAGGTCTCGCATCCCACTTCTTCCCATAATACCCCACTCCCTCCCCCGCCCACGACCCCCGTGACCCCCGCAGTCGGCCTCGCCGCGGCACAGGTGCAATGCAGACTGGCGGACGCCACCAGGACTGCCCTTCCCCCCCTGACCTCCGCCCCTCACCAGCAACCCCTCTGAGAGATCTGCTCCCTCCACCACGAGAAGAGATGAGTCTTTGATTTTCTCTCTCCCTCGCAAACGCATCCAATCGTTCATCTGACCTCACGTGGTGGGCTTCGGCACGGTTAATGTTTGCGAGATTTTTTCTTGCCTGGCTTTAACCCACTCGCGCCGTTTGTCCACTTTTGTGGGCACTTCATTGCTTTGGAGATGAGCGCTCATTTTGAAAAATTCCGCACGAGTTCTCTTTTCCGGGTTTCCCTCTGGTCAAGCGACTAAAGCCGCACGTATTTAATTTTATTAATTACATAAAAAGACTGTTTGACACCACAAAATCGAAAAAAAATTAGTAAACCGTAAGTAATTCTGTTTGCATTTAAACTATGTTTTAAACCGCATCATTCCTTTCGCCAAAACTATGCCATTATCAAGGTTGATAATAATAATAACTTACTCTGGCGTAACTTGAATTATAATTATAAACCAAACCCGTAAGAGAAATATTCCTCCACTATAAGGTCAGACCGTACATCAATCGTGAAGAGAACTTCGAATAGTTTACATGGTTGTCGAGAGTATCTAATTATTTTCTCTGGTCATGGTTATAATAATAATAACATCCTTGATAATTACTTAAGCCCCGTTCACTACAACATACACTGGCACAACTTAATTTAATATCAACTACACCCGTAAGTGAAATATTTGGCCAAAATGGGCTTAAACCGTGCATTAATTGTGAAGAGAAATTCGAATAGTTCACATGGATGTTGACAGTAATTTATTTACTTTGTTACACGCTGCTCCCGAGAAATCCTGATATTTTTAACTAATAATTGTTCAGCAACCGCAGCCTTTGCTGTTCAGACCACTGCGCTATTCATTTTCCTCAATTCCCATCCATCCATTGCATATTAAAAAAAAAACTTGTCTAAACCTTCTGTGACTGTGCCTAGAAAACTTACGCGAACTACTGTGTGGGGTATCTCAGGTTTATTAAATTAAAATTAAAATTTATAATTAATAAATTATGTGTTGTATTTTAGTCTTTCCAGTAATTCTACACCACGGTTCTTTTTTAATGATATCATATCTTGCTCTGCATAATTTATAAATACATTGTAGGCTACATTTAGGTTTTTACATTTACCCTTCTTCTTGAGAAGAAAAAAGTACTCAAGCGTTTAAATAAAAAAAATTATTATTGAAAATTATTGCTTCAATTTCATCCCTTCAATCAAATTGTTCATAAATTCTTCACCAAAGTCTGACTATACAGAGGCGTGATAGAGAAGTCTTTTGTTTTGACTAAACATAGCGAAACCTGTACAAATAATTATAAATGCTACATTTATTCCGAAAATAAATGATTTTTCTGTAAGTAGTGTCTCTAAAAGTTCAGTTTAAACTTAAATACGATATTAAGACGAATAGGAATGAGAAATCACTTTTCTAGTTATTCCTTAAGGAAAAATTTGATCCACCTATGAATTTGTTTTAATATGAAAATCATATTCTGTTGGTTATTTTAGAATCGGTTCTTGGATTCAAGTTGAATGCTCAAAAAATGTTTTTTCCATTTTTATCGCTATTTACTTATATTGTTCATGAATCATGTTTTAGCGTGGTGGGAAGTTCAATGTAAATTCTGAGCTCGAATTTTTCGTCATAGTCCTTTGTGTCTTCACCGTCCTTATCGCTGGGGTAAATAATCAATCAAAGGAGTGCTCTTTCATGGTGTAATATACGTAATTAGTTTTCAAACATATAATTTTGCATTTATCCTTGAGCAAATGGCAAACCAATTAAAATTCGTTTCGGCACCGAGCGATTACTTACTAATATTTTATAATTTCGTATGCTCTGCTGATTTTTTTGCAGCAATGAGGAAGATTTTTTGTTTTCCCGGTTTTTGAGATGATCGTAATATTTATGCAAGATTTCTCGTTATATTTCTTAGAGCAGTGATTTAATCCTACTACTATGATACAATGATTTGGAACAAACGTATATGGAAAAATTTGAATACGGTATATGAAAGATATCACCAATAAAGACTATGTTGTGATTTCAAGAATGATTAATTTTCGTTTTGCATTTTAAACGTTCGCTTCGAAGCTTATAATAGGGTACATGGAATGCTAGAAGACCATGTTGAATTAAAAAGAGCACTTCTTATTTTTTATGATATATCGTTTTTAAATGAGAATACCTACCTCTGCTTTAGATCGAAGCGGCCTTAGAAAGGAAGCACATTGAAAGTTGGAAGGAGTAAAGGTTTTTATCAGAAAAGTCGAGGGCTGTATCATTATTTAGATGAGATTTGTCTCAAAGCTTAAAGCAATTATCCAGCTCCTCATTTAAATTAATGGCATCTGGAAGTTTATCACACCTTGTAAAGTGTTGGGGCGTTAAGAAAGAATTTTAATTAAGCTTCCTGATCTACGCAGGGTATAACAGAACGCCGCTGTTTTATGGCGGAAAGATAATAGCTATTCCGTGATCTAATGGAAAAATTCCAACGAGATGAAGGTATGATTAGATGTTTTTAAAACTTCGTCTAGTGCAGTAATAGATATGCACTGCTATGGTTACCATCTCGAGGCGATCAAGTGATCAATATATAATAATAAAAGATGCGGTGAGATAATAAATTCACATGACTACGAACCGTTTCAATGTGACTAGCGTCATAGAGAAGAGTGTGAAAGAGAGGTTATAGTGAGAGCTAGTAGTAAGAATTGATAAATCAAAATGCGCGTTCATGACTTATAGAACCCTGACATCTGACGTAGTGAAATGAAAAATAATTGACGCAGCTTAAAGCAGGAATTTGCTTAAGAATTGGCTCCGCATCTCACCACAGTACTAGATCGCGTTAAGTTCCATACTTTATGATTAAGAAATGAAAAAGGAGTGGCATTTTCGTTACTTTAACCAAAATTCAAAGGCGTTGTTCGTATGCAATGCGTTCGTTTGTCCGTTCAATCAAAAAAAACATTAGAAATTAATATTGCGTTTTTTTCAATTACCTTTTGATTTCATTTGTAACTATTCTTTTAAATTCGTCCTTCGTTCTCGCAAAAAATTGGCTCGATTTGTTGCAGTCACTTGAATCATGAGTAAAACACGTTTTTGGTCGTACTTTTCAGGTGATATGCAATATTTGGTTTGCTGACGTTTAGGTGCACCGCTAAGATCTACCATTTTGGTTCCTCGCATTATAATGCTTATACAAAAAAATCATTCCAAGATTATAAAAATGATTCAAAAAATAATACTGTGATGAAGTTACCATTTTTTTTTTTTTTTTTTTAATAATATTTATTGCAGAGATTAGAAATTTTACAAAAATTGATAACATTAATCAAAGATGAAATGTCATTTACAAGAAATACAGTGTGAAAAAAAAAGTCTAGGTCCCGCTAAGCCTTTCAAGGCTTGTCAGCAGGTGCCTATTAGTTTTTTTTTTATTCGTGGTCGTACATTGTCTTTTAAAATTGTGTATCTCATAATGTTTCCACTATTACCAAAAACATATTATAAAATTATTAGGAAGCAAGAGTACATACATAAATACACATTAACATTACAGGAATATATGTATTAAATATTTTTTTTTGATATATAACGTGATTGCATTGGAGTTATTTCTTGTATTGGAAGAAAGAAAAAATATATATGACAAAATAAAGACAAAATATATGTGTCTTTCTTTATACTTGTATAAACCATAAATTTAGGTTAATTTTTAACAAAACAATGTTTAAAATTTTTAGCAATATAATGTAATAAAATTTTTTAACAATAGACTTTTTTATAATATAAGAAATTTAATGGCAGAGATTAGAAATGGTAGCAGAAAAGGTTATAATAAAACTTATATATAACTGAGTAGTAACAGTAACTTATAACTTTAAGCAAAAAGAAAATAAATGTATTATCACATTAGCAAACATGAATTCTCACTAATAATGTTTCCACTATTGCCAAAAACATATTATAAAATTATTAGGGAGCAAGAGTACATACATAAATACACATTAACATTACAGGAATATATGTATTAAATTTTTTTTTTTTAAATATATAACGTGTTTGCATTTGAGATATTTCTCGTATTGGAAGAAAGAAATTATATATGTGACAAAATAAAGACAAAATATATGTATCTTTCTTTATACATGTTTAAACCATAAATTTTGATTAGTTTTTAACAAAACAATGTTTAACATTTTTAGTAGTATAATGTCATTAAATTTTTAACATGTGTACATAACATAACAAATTTTTAACATACATACAAGACAAAGAAATAAATGTATTATCACATAAGCAAACATAATTCTCATATATCGGTATCATTATATTTCTCTAGTAACCAATGTCTCAGACGCGTTTTTAGTAGAGAAATATTTTCTATTGATTGCAAATTTTGTGGTAGCGTATTAAACAATTTAGGAACTACGTGTTCCAAGGTTCTTTTCCCGTGAGCGTTGATGAAACTAGGTACATTATATGTTCTAGTACTTCGGAGTCCTATATCGTGTGTTACATTTCTTACAGTTTTGTAGCTATTGTTAAAATAGTTGTCTGTTATTAATATGTAGTGTAATAAATCGCGTACTGGAAGCATGTTTAGATTTTTGTAAATTTTAAAGACATTTCTTTCTCTTGGATCCAATTGTAATACCATATTGTTTTGGATTTTTTCCACCTTTCTCAACAGGGTTTTATTTGTGGAGCCCCAGATCGTTAAACCATATCTGAGTACTGCTTCACCGAGACTTAAGTACAACATTTTTTTAAATTGAATTGGTAAGGTATATTTCACACAATATAGTTGGTACAAAATACATCTAAGTCTATTACACAAGTGATTAATATGCTCACTGAAGTCAAAATTTTCGTCTACGGTCAATCCTAAATATCTAAAGGAGTTGACTTGGGAAATAAATGAACAGGAATATAAATGACAGTTACTCTTTTTATGGCCAGGGTTACCAGTATGAAGGCATAAATGCGTATGAAATCTTAATTTTATTAGTTTTCTCGTTGCCTTGGCATTTCGGAATTGCATGGTTACCGTTTTCTTATCATTTATTACTAATTTATTGTCATGGCACCAGCACTGTATCGCATAGAAATCCTGTTGCATTTTTTCCTTAGCCATTTCAAAAGATTTGCTGATTGAAACTAGCGCTATATCATCAGCATACATATATATTTTAGAATGATTAATATATTCTGGTATGTCGTTTACATATATACAGAAGAGTATTGGCCCTAATATAGAGCCTTGTGGCACACCAGAGGTGACAGATTTAATCGTGCTCTTATGTTCAAATAATTTTACAAGTAATTTCCTATTGGTGAGATAGCTTTCTAACCATGTAAGCGGTATTCCTCGTATTCCACATCGTTCCAGTTTTTTTAAAAGGATGTTGATATCGATAGTATCGAAAGCTTTAGTGAAGTCGATATATACAGCGAGAACGGACCAGTTCTTATTTAGGCTTTTCCGTACATCTTCACTGAAGTACTCCAGAAGCGATCGTGCACTTTTATTTCTTTGGTACCCATATTGATGTGTAGTGATAATGTTGAATTTTTCTATGAAGTTAATTAATTGTACCGCAAAATATCTTTCTATGACTTTATCCAAAGAGGGTAGAATAGAAATGGGACGATAATTGTTTGTGTCGTTTTTCTTTCCTTGTTTATATATCGGTCTGATTACCGCTAACTTTAAATCGTTATGTAATTTACCTTCAGTTATGCTTTTGTTTATCCAGTGGGTTGTTGCAGCAATGATGTCATGTTTACAACTGAGATCGATCATTCTTATATTATCGTGCCCTGGGCATTTATTTTTTGATTGCTGTAATATACTTTGGATATCAGCTGGAGTTGCTGGCAACAATAAAAAGGTAGATGGAATTATTTTTTTAGCACCAGGGTTGAGAATGTGTTGTGAGCATTGGGGCAGTATTTTTTGTATGTCATTAGTGAATTGAGATGCAAAGGATTCGCAGACATAGTTTAAATTAATATTCTTAAAATTTGATTTTATTTGCATATCAATGCTTTTCTTACTGGTGACACCCCTAAGGCTATTGATCAGTAGCCAAGTCTTCCTAATGTCGTCTTTGTTCCTTTCGAGATTAGAGCGAACATAAGAGATTTTAGATCGCCTTATCAAGGAAGTTACCTTATTTCTTTGGGTTCTGTAATTATTTCTGTGCACTTTGTTTGTTGTATTGGATTTGTATTTTTTGAATAGTGTGTCTCTTATCTGTATTTCTGAATAAATAGCATTATTCATCCACGGAAGTTTAAATGTATTATTACCGATATTTTCCCGTTGCCTGATTTTAGATAATGAATAAACATGATTTAACTTTTCGCACAGTTGCTGATAAATGCTGTCAGAATCATTGAGTGTAAGTAGTGTCGACCAGTTTATTCTGTTTATTAATTGTGTTACCCTCCGGTCGCAAAGATGAGTAGATTGTCCCATAACCTTATCTTCAGGTAAGCTCTTATCTGTGTGTATGAAAACACCAACAGGAAAGTGATCAGATATTTTTGTTTTGATAATGAAACCATCAAGTTTTGAGTGGAAACCTTTAACGTTAATGTGATCCAAGCATGAAGCTGTCACTTTACGTTTTTTTATTTCTATTCTAGTGCTTTTTGTGATACAAGCAGTGAGCCCATTGGATGCAAGTAAATTTTTGTATGCGTCCACATTAGTATCTTTTTTCGATTTTAGATTCAAATTAAAGTCACCAATCAATATAATCTGGTTTTCTGATCTACTTTCGAGGAAGGATTCCAGACTAATGAGGAAATCCTTCTTCTTACAATGTGGTGGTCTGTAAACACATACTAATAACACTGTGTTAGAATCATAAACCATTTTCAAGATCAATGACTCGCATTCGTCCAACTCGAAATCAACTACCGTTGCAGGCAAGACCTCCCTCAGAAAGACAATCATACCTCCACCCTTTCGTTCTTCCCTCAGTTTATGGAAAGAGTTGAAACCTAGTAGGTTGTAAGGACCCATTTCTGATGATTTTATATTGACCTCAGTCAACAAACATGCCAATACCTGACCCCTATTATTCAGCATATTGAGCAATACTTTTACTTCATCCCAACCTTTCTTCAATGACCTCACATTCAACGAACAAAAAATACAACCTTTAAACAAATTTACATTATTCAAGAAACCACCAGTGCTCTCATAGGATTTGCATTCAACATCACTAGCTATTGATGACAATGGATCCATGATGCCAAAAGATCTTTCAATTTCAACAGCAAACAGATAGAACACTTAATGTGTCTTATAGTGTTAAATACTTAATGACAATAACAAAATCAGTAATAAGAAACAGGAATATAATCAATTGAAATATATATTATATCAATTTACATAGGTCATTTTCATTTTCCACTTTAATTATTCGGCTGGTTTCGTTTTTTTTGACAAGTATTCCACCATTTCTATACCAGACAAATTTGAAATCAAGTTCTTTAGCCCTAGTCCTAACTTGCCACATCAAGTTTTTGAGATAAGGAGTTAGACTTTCATTGATATATATTTTTGCATTAGGGTACTTTTTCCTGTTCTCAGGGCTGTTCAAGGAGGTTCTGTTGATTAAAAGAGATTTCCTCACAACTTTGCTGTTAAACTCAACAACGATTTTTTGTAGCTTAATCATAGATTAATTAATTTTTCAACCGTATGCGTGTGATGTCATATTAATTTCGTTATTAGCATTTCGTTACTAACCCAATATTTTAATATCTACCAATATCTCATTTATGACCCGTACCAAAGTCTGCTCTTTGATGAGGAAACATTTGATGGAGACGCTACCTTACAGTTTCATTTAATCATCCCTTGTGCTGCTGACACTGACCTACATATTTCATTTGCTAATTACTTCTGCGATGTGCTATTTCTTGGATTTATCAGACATATCCTCTGATCGGATAAACATAGTATGAATTTCATCCGTAACTACTTATTGAATACTCGTCAGCGAGTAAGATCTGGATTGCATGATAGTAATAGATGGAAAATGACAGATTGGCACGTACACTCCACAGTACTACGACGAATGACGACTGGATCAGTTCAGTGACGTCATGGCAAAATTATCAGAGCCGGAACGCACTTTCCTTAACTATTTTTAGAAGTGAAATATTACTGTCTGTTTTGCTAACTACAAGTTATTATTTTCATTTTATTTCAATTATTTTGTTTTGGTTACGAATATTTGTAATACAAATATTGAGGCAACAAAATTGATAAAAGTGTTATTTGACTATTCTGTCTTTTGTTAACAAATGCCGCGCGCGATCGGGCATCCGTGGCATTTGAAACCATTGCATCAGTTCTATTGGCGGACTCTGTGAAACTCCTTCCATTATCGAGCTAAATTTCACATCAAATTTTATTTGTTCATTCCGTTCACTTTTATTAGAAGCATTTACTATATCAAACGATTTTTATGACATTTTTTCATTGATCAGATCAGTGACGTAGCCAGGAATTATTTTGTTCGGGGGGGGGTCCAAAACCAGGGGAGAAACTTTTTGAAAAACAGGGTACTTAAATGAGGGATTTAATCCAATTTTAACACTTTTGATAAACAAAAAAGTTCATTTTTCAAAGAAATCTTTTGCAAATTCATGATTTTCCACTATTTGGTTTTCGTTAGTGATGCAAAGTAAGTGTGCTTTTATATTTCGGGGGGAGAGGGGGTCCGGACCCCTTTCCTTCGCTACGCCACTGAATCAGATACGCTATCCTGTGCTGACAATGAGTGCAACTTTAATGTCATCCGTGTGCCTTTTTGTAAGAAGCGACTATCCGGCATCTATTAAGACGGCACTATCCCCGAAAATCATTAATTTCTTGCTGCAAGTGTAAATGGGAATGATGGCCTAGTGGACTGAGGGGCAATGGACTGGCATCATGAAATTAGTAAGTGCAGTTAAAAGTGCTCATTCACTCAGTGATTCAATCCGAAAGCTGGTTTGGTTAGAAGAGCATATTTTAAATTTTTCGTGGAAACGAAATGTATTGGAACTGTATTGGAAATGCTAACCAAATGTCTTGAAACGAAATGTACTGGAAATAGAAACAAATGTCTTAATTATGGTATATTTAAGGATTCATCATTTTGTTCTCTTGGTTATTTGACTTTGTTTAACAACCAAATTTGAATTTGTTTAGAAGATGTTTTTTGTATGTAGGACCAATTTGTTACCCCAGACATGCTTTATTTCTAAGTCTTTGAAAAAGTGTTTGCAAAATGCACATTCTTGGCCACTCACTAAAGAAAGTGTAGAACAAATATTGTTAAAAAAATATTGATGTGAATGAATCATGAATACTATTTTCGTTGTTATTTTTCATGTACGCACTTAAGCTATGTTAACATAGATTACCAAAGGTAACACCAAACGAGCTGCACTATATTGATGCCCATGTTCTAACAACTCGTATCTCAAATTCGGCCGGTTTGAGACAGGTATCCTAAACAAAGTGCAATAACATTAAAAAAATAATATAAAAGCAAAAAACAACTGTTTGTTTGCAAATGAATGCTTCTTTCTCAGTTTTATGAACTTTTAGTTTTTAATTTCAGTGTATAAATAAAAAAATTAAACGTTCTTTTTTGCTCTTCTGAAAAGTTGCTATTTTTTAGACACGTGTTGTTAGAACGTAGCCATCGAATTATGTAAAGCATAAGATATAACTATTTTGGATGGTAGCCTCAAACAGGTTCTCCTTCTAGGCTACCTAAAATTACTCAATTTTGCTATTGTTATGTAATTTGTGTGTGTGAAGTAATGAAATTAATATTATAACTAATATAATATATCGTTGGTACATGGCCGATCGATCGGAAATCGTTAATCAGTATACATTTTAATTCCTGCGTAACCATATTTGGCCGTCTTCATAATGCGTAGGAAGAAAGTCGAGACTTAGACGATCCTCATCGTCCCCGGAGAAACGGTAGGCGATGCGCGGTAGGTAATCTATGAGTTCACCACTCTTGCGGGAAGAGAAGATAGGCATTCATTGGAGGGAAGGATGATGGAGAAAGGAAAAAGGAAGGAGATAAGGGAGTTGGGGAGGGGGGGGACGTTCTTAAGATGCCGAGGCTCCCGCGCTAACCCCCACCTCCGCCGTCCGCCGCCAGAGGCGACTCTGTTCCCCCGCGCGATCCGTGTATGCGTGCGTGGGGGGAGGGGGAGGAGAGGGGAGGGGAGGAAGGCGTTGGAGGGGTGGAAGCCGCCGGGAGAGATGCAGGTGTGCTTCAGACTCGCTGGCGCCGGCCGGCGGAACATTGAAGGATGTCTGTCTGTGTATGTGGGAGGGGAAAGAGGGGCGGGGGGGCATTTTAAACGGTGCGTGGGGAGGGAGGTCGTGCGGTAGGGGGTGGAGGGGAGGGGATGCTGCGTGTGAATGTACATATATCTGCGCGTGGGGCTTTTTAAGACGTAATGCGTGGGATTTTTAGCTTGATTGTCGAGTGGCGATGGGTCGGTCGTGAACGAACGACCGATGTGCGTGATCGAGATATGTGATCTGCTGATGAACGGATCACTCCGAGGAAGTGGCGTAAATATGGAGGAGGGGTGGGGGTTATTTCCCCCCTCCCCAAAGTTCTAAGGGAAAACAATTGTAAACTGTTGTCTATTTTTGACTTCTGAATTAAAATAATTGCATCTGATGCCAAAATGATGAAAAATTAATTTCCAGGTGTGTCATTTTTTTAATATTTTCCCGAACTGTCTGGGGGGTCGTCCCCTCAGGTCCAACCAGTACCCCCCACATTTCCCCAAAGCATATTCCCAATCACGCCACTACTCCGAGAAACGACACTTCATTCACATCTTTCTGGCCTTCCGCATCCGGAGTTGTCCGCCGGTCATTCGGGATCCTAGTCTGTGGTCGGTCATTTGGGATCGAGAAATTTCCGGTCGTTCACGACCGAACGGTCGCTCTCATATGCAATTCTTCATTATATGCAACGCTTCGAACGATCGTTGGTTTTTCCAATCCAGGGATTTTGTGACTAATTGAGGATTTCTACCTAAAATATATGTATAAAAAAATATACAGACGTAGGTAGTCACCGACATCGGTTGTGCTTGATGTGGGTAGTGACCGATAATCGACTTGGGGCTTAAAGACGTAATGCGTTGAATTTAGCTTTATTGTTGGGTGGAGATAAGTCTTTCGTGAACGACCAACATGACTGATGGAGATCTTTTTTGTGTGATCGATTGATGAATCGGATCATTCCATGAAAGATATAGTTTTTTTTTGGCCGTTTGCAACCGCAGTCGTCCGTCGATCATTGGCTAACGTAAAACGTACTGCGTGAGATTCTACCTTGATTGTTGAGTGGAGATGGGTCTTCCGTGAACGACCAACGTGACTGATGGAGATCTTTTTTGTGTGATCGATTGATGAATCGGATTACTCCACGAACTACACGGTTTTTTTGACCGTTTGCAACCGAAGTCGCCCGTCGATCATTCGCGCCCGTAGGACGTAATGCGTAGGATTCTAGCTTGATTTTCGAGTGGCGATGGGTCGGTCGTGAACGGCCGGCGTGCGTGATCGAGATCTATTTTGTGTAATCGAGTTATAAACCGGATCACTTCGACGAACGATTCAATACGGGCACAATCTTATTGGCAGTTCGCAACCGAAGTCGTCCGTCGATCATTCGTGACCGAAGTATGAGGTCGGTCATTAGCATTAGTTTCCTTCATACTAAAAAATACACTATATATTGAGTTATAAGCAAATAATTGGTATAAGTGAAGTCAGAAACACGAATTACATGAAAATAACGCCTCAAATATTCTCGGTTCACATGGTTCGTATAGCTGAAAAAATATCAACCTCAAAATATAAGGATGAAATCATCAAGATCACGCACATAAATTTTGCTATTTAAACTTGATGAATGTTGACCATAATGGTAATAGGGTAGTTTCCTTCATCAAAGAAAACGAAAGGCATTGATTGCGATTCGTTACCAACCATTAGTGTATTCATAATATACAAATTATTTGGTTTTAGAAATACCGGTTTAGACGAATGGCAATGGACAATTTTAACCTCATTTGAAAAAGGCCATATTGGCGCCCATGCGATGCCACTCCACGTGACGTCACAGGGACCTAGTTTCTATACGAGTAGATAGGAGTTTTACATCGTCCGAGATTACCAATGCATGCATGAGGCACAGAGCTCAGGGAAACATGTCTTAATAATCACCTTTTAAAACTGGCTATGGTCGGAAAGTTTTCTTCGTTTGATATGGTATTAATAATCCTTATTCAATACAAGCGCTACCAGCTAGCATGGTACTCTGCTATCTGCTAGCATCCTGCGTCGTATCAGCGCTCAAAGCCTCGCCCCAAGGTCACCTCACTTGCAGCAGCGGGAACCAGAACGACGCCACACGGAGTTTTCCCGGCATTCATACTTAGCCGTCGCGTTTTCGCGCGCTTGAAAATTTTCACTTTTCATTTAATCGCGAAAAATAGATATCGTCATTCAAAAATCTAAATGCGAGAAATACGTACTCCAGGAGTAATAATCTTTCGGTTTGGGCAATAAAAAAATAATATGAAACCACCCTATTAGGAACGACCGCCAACGATCGCTCTCGAATGAAATTCTCCGTTAAATGCGAAGCTTCGGGCAATCGAGTTTTGTGTTCAATAATGTGATTTTGTGACCAATGATGTAGTTCTACTCAGAATATACATGAATGAAAAATCATAAATGAAAGAAATCTGCAAGTTCTGATTTAAAACATTACTCTCTAAACGATGTGTTACGACGCTTTCCCCATTTTCAAGTGTGTCCGAGCTCTTCTATTGAGAAAAAATACTTTTCGTTTAATGAAGTTTTAAACCTTTCTAACCCAGAGCTGTTTCTGGGAGAAATCAAATTTCAAGATGTTTCATTTGAAAACTTAAAAAGTTTACACTCGGTGATAATTATCCTGGCATATTAATATTTCGTCATTAAAATTTACGCTACAAAATAATATTTAGTTTAGATATCTCCTAAATAGAGCTGAAAGTTTAAACATTTTTGATGTTGCTTAGAAGCAACATTGAGTTATAAAGGGTTAAAGTGAGACTTGCATTAATTTATGATTTTAAATTTCCATCACCTCTCACCAGAAACCACCAGGTTCTTTAAACCGATTGTTATAACCCGGTAATTTTTTTATTTTGAGTAGCCTGGTCCATGTAAATTTTTAAGGAAAAATGACATTTTTAGTAATAATTTTATCCTTTTTTTGATGGATTTGGACCTCACGGTTAATTTAGCATAAAGTTATGCCTGGCTCTGAATGAGGCAAGAATTGCCAATAGAAAGAAAAAGAATATGGAATAGGTTTTTACAACTCCAATTGTCATCTCTGCTGCCGGTATTATCCCAAAACATACACAAAATAGTTTCGAAATCCTCAACCTTCATCCAAATACATCAAATTGCAAAAGGCTGTAATAATTTCAACCTGCCATATCACGAGAAAATTTCTCAATGCAATAGAACAGAAGAGAATTACCTTGGAGAAAATCCTGTGCTCTTTACAATAAAATAACTCGGAGAAAAATGAAGAAAATTTAAGGGAAAATACTATAGTAATATTTATTCTACTTATTCATAAATTGCAAAATACATGCATACAGTAAATAAAGCAGTGAAAGTTTTTGATAAAACCATCAAAGATTGATAAAAGTGTTATCTGACTATTATGTCTTTTGTTATCCAGTGCCGGAGCGGCATTATTGACACCACTGGACTTAGCCTGAAACTTCCGTATTAGGTCGAGGATCTGGTAAGGGAGTGTGGCGAGTGATTGGATTGAAAATAGAGTCGTGATGCGTGGCTTTAGAGGCGGGGTAGGTATCACACGTGGGTTTCCTTTCGTACACTACGATGCTGTGTATTTTCGTTGTCCCACGTGTAGGGTGGTTTGCCAGCTGCCACGAAATCCTCCATCAATAGCACAACGGCCCCGAACAGAGCGCAGAAGGTTCCGCTGAGGCTCCTTGAATCAATTCGCATGCCAAGTTAACCTTTCTACGACATCAATTTGCATCGAGAACAACAATGGAGAAGTCTTTCTGTATATATTTTGTCGGTTTACGCAACCCGCGATTGATATAGCGCGATGTTTTTGGACGCGTGGTAGATCTGAAAGATCGTGTGCACAAAAGTATTGTGTTTATTGAATTTCAATGACAGTTGAATATAAGGAATTAAAATACATATTTTATAAGCAATGATATATTTCGTTAATAATTTTGACACAAGTGTATGATTGATTGGTTTTGATTTCGCGGTCAATTTTGCGTAAAATTATGTCTGGTTTATCATCGTCCGAAATGTGTTTAACCATCTCGTCGTCCTCCTTTATATTTTTAACTTGAGCGCAGCAAGTAGTGCCTGAGTAGTTAAAATATTGGAGAGAGTGTTCCGCTTTTTCCATTATTTTTTTACGTTAATGTAAATGGAGATATGATTATCGCATCAAAAAATTCATGTTTTTCCTATCCTCAAAATAATTCTTGTTTGGGTTGGTCGGATAAAAATATTTTTGTGAGAAAGTGGTTTTTTTTATCTCATCTACATCTACATCTACATAATACCCTGCGAGCCACCTCTAGGGTGTTTGGCAGGGGGTGATCAATCACCAGCATGCAGCATGCATTTGGACTCCCACATGCACACCACAAAGGCATGGCATGGCATTTATAAGGCATGATATCTGATTATACCGCCAAATATTGGGGAGGGGGTATAAGCATTCCATTGTTTAGTTTTCAATAGTTAATCTAAGCAAGTAACTATAGGCACATATCGATTAACACAACTAACATCACTCAATTGAGCATTCGGCTTCACGTAGTATTAAAGCAGGCAAAAATCCAAGGAATTGGACGTTAATGATTTATTTTCGAATGTCATACAAGTGTAAACACACCCAAATTTACGATTACAGTGCATACAAACTGAATACCAAGTATCTTGTTAACTTGGGAACGTCAATTTCATGAAAAAAAACTTCTCTAGAGAAGGGAATGTAATAAAATAAAATAGAGCTACAGCAGGTAAGGAATCAGCGCAATTTGATATATCCCCTGGGTTGGTGAGAAAAAAAGAGCTTATTCATTTTTGACGTTTTAGGAAATGTGTTCTTTTAAGATATTACTCTTAATTTTAAACATTATTTTAGGCGTACATATTGAGTTTGGACATTACTATTTCCCTTTAAAAGCAATATCTCCGTTCCATGAAAATGAATATGTGTTGTTTAGGCTCACCATTGATGGTTTTGCCGAAATAAAATTGTGCTCGAAGGAAAACGCACTTTTGGTCTCCTAGGAGGGTTTTTTTTACTAAATTGTCAGCTTTCTTTTTAAACTCAAAAACATTTTCTTAGTCGATATTCATAGTCAATACGTCTAAAGTCGAACTCAAAATCGGGAGTCAACTTTGACGGAACTATTTGAATCTCTACCCGATATTAAGATGCAATTTTTCGGAAATAATTTTTTTAATGTCAACCCGGGTTTCAGAGTTACTACATTGTCAGCAGGGTCGGTCTTCCAGACGATGATGAATTAGGAGTGAAATCTGGGACGAAGAAAAACTTATTTTTGTGAAAAATTGAACCTCGTCATTTCGACAGAGAAATAACAATTTACCGAATATTCTTGCTCGGTTTTCGTAAGTTTTTGACTGTAACACCATTCATCCACTACAGTCGCCAAAGAACGTAAAATATTAATTGTAAATAAATAAAATGTTAAGTAGGAAAATATTAAGTAAAAGGGGCATTTCTTAATAAGAATGTTCGGGACTGTACGTCACAAAAAACTGCTTCACGCATGTGTTGATTAAAAAATTATATTATCATCATCAACGACTTGTATGGAGGTAACAGAAATTTAGGGTCTCAGAGAATGCCATTTAGTCAATTCACATATTTTTAAGCAAATACATTTCACAGCTGTTTTTGCTGACGGTTGCATTATTTTCATGAAGCTAACGTGATTACTCATAGGCGCCGACTCCATGGGGCTTGAGGGGGCCCGAGCCCTCTAAAAAATCCGTTATGAGTGTGATGAAAAATGTGCCAGGCTTGTCGATTTTCCCCGGAGTGTCCAGATATCGAGATTCGAGTTATAAGGGTTCTAATGTTGATCATATGACTCTTCTAAAATGCTTAAAAAAGTTAAAACTCACTACTTAGAAAATGTCCCGGGGCAAGTCCCCGGTTTGGATCTCCCCAATATTTTTTGCAAGTCGGCGTCCCTGATTACTTTGTCATGTGATGTACTTTGTCAGGCCTAATCAACATTTTCATCATGATTCTGAAATATTAGCGAATACAACATTTGTTATTTCTGTCAAAATGATATATTTACATGAGTTTAAACTATATCTTTCGCGTCCTTCGACAAGAATACCCATAACAGACAGCGCAGAAACTCGAATTTCCAAATGCAATTTCCATGAATTGCAACGCAGAAAGATTATTTATCGTGTTTGACTATTGACAATTTTCAGATCAGCATTTGTTCTATAAAATAACTGTATTGCAATGCTTCGAAATTGTTGTAATGTCAAGGAAATATTTTCAAAAATCGCACCGAAAATCAGGGAAAAGTCAGTGAAATCGAGCATCTAAAGTTCGTCTGAACCGTAGTTAGTTTCTAAAAATGTTATTAAAATTTTTCTTCTTAGGTTATCAAAGACAGCAAATTCATTTTTAAATTCAGTAGTTCAAAATGAATTAAAAACTGAAATTTAATATTTATTTGCGCGAATAAATCGTGATTTAGAAAAAATATAATTTTGGCAAATGCAGGAAATTTTTGGCTGAGTTCCATTTCCTATTGCCTGCTCATGTTAGTGTGTAAAGGGCCTTATACACCATTACACTATAAACGGAAGTTGCGGTAGAAAGTATGCAATTTGAGAAATTTAACCCCTGCGTTGTTGAGAAAAATGAGGACATTTATTTTTGACGTTTTTGGAACTCTGTTCTTTGATGATATTATTTTTAATTTTAAATATTAGTTTAGTTGTACATCTTGAGCCTGGGTAGCCTGAGATTAGATGAGAAAAAAAAAGGAAAGAAAAAAAATAACAAAATAGCATACAAATAAATATATATATACAAATACAATACAAATACAACATAGCATAACATCGTACGAAGCACATCTTAGCGTTTACTCTGGATCCATTCTTAAATATTTACCGACTAAGTTTTTAAAAATCAGGGAAAATGAAAAATTAAATCACCCTTTAAGATCCAATGTTCCCATTTGGGAACATATTTATAAATATTCATGAAAATTATATTTCGTACCTGTGTTTAATTTTATAGTATTTGTTGTGTAAATAAAGTATGGAAGTATTTTTAAAAGTCAATCGCATGACTTTTGCATACATTGGTCGTAAATTATATCTTTTCAATATTGATTATTTTCTTCGACTCTGTAGTGAGAATGCGGTTTATTCGATATTTATTCAAAAGATCAATATGTATCACATTGTTAAACTTAATTTTTTGGTCAAGTATATATTTATTTTTCAAGGAATAGCAAAATTTTGTGGCGTGTTCCCATTTGGTTTCCCATGCTTGAAAAAACATTTTAAAAATTTTGTTCGGGTTTTCTTTCATAATATCTCTGAATTAGTTGTAAAATAAATATAATATGCAAAAAATAATAATGGCCAGTTGGTAATTTAGATAATCAAGGGTTAAAACTCTAATAAAACCCAATAAAAATGCAATTTTGTACCCTGAAGACGGTAGAGGTGAGCCATGGAAACATTGGCAGTCTAAAGCTGTTAAACCTAGGGTGAAGCCGAAGAGAAATTCAAATACTGATTTGCAAGGAAATTACTATCTCATATCTGTAAAAATATTGTCTTCAAAAGTTTATTTTAGACGTTAATGGGCATCTCCCTTTTCCTACGAAAACTGATGTAAGACATCATCTTTTAATGCATCCTCAATGCGAAAAAAAATCTTCACGAAATTAATGTTAAACAAAACAATTTCCTTAATTGTTTCTATATCGTGGACAGTATATTTCTCCATATTATATTTTAAATACATGCGATGCGTAATTTGTTTAATACGTAACCCCTCCGTTTTAAAAAGACTACTAGTGAGTGAAGTTTTCGCCAATAGGGGGTGAAGTTGCTGGGATTTACTTTCATGCCTCTAGCGGTAGTAAGCAAAACTAATACAGCTAGTGGCTCTGGTGAAGGCGGCAGAAGTAGCTGTTATGATTCCTTCTTCCATGGAAACCGTCAAGCAATACACTGAACTCAGGCTAGTATCGACGATTATAATATCCTTATCTTTAAAAATATTCTTCATAATAGACAATAATAAGTTTAGCATTGCAATTTGCCCTCAAGTGCGATAGTACGAATGAGGAATATAAATCGATTTTGAGCAGGTATAGTGATTCTCGATCCAACCAGCGAAATATAAATTATTTTAAACATTTTATTTTTAAAATGCAGCCCTTCATTTCATCACTTTGTATGTCATAGCAAATTATGCTATATGTTAACTTTTATATTTTCAATGAAGGATTTGTGCAAAACAATGCACAGAGGTCTGAGGTCGGAAAAAGCCGGACAACAGTCCAAAATTTCTTTTTTTTTAGGAACAGCCTTGAAAATTGGTGCATATGCTCAAAAATACTTGGTGATCATAAGAAAATTTTTCATACATCCCATCCGGTGCTGAGATACAGAGGACCAAACATTACCAAATTTCTAAAGGCACGTCCGATCTCGTTTTTCTTTGAAAAACATAGGGGTTAAGCTGCTGATAGTTTTGGGAGGATTTTAATTAAACCAAAGCATTATATTCCGGTGATACCATACTTTATCTACATTTTCCATCATTTTGTAATATTTCGGTTGATAATGGTGAGGTAAAAATGTCGAAAAATGGCGGACCATTTTTTCCAGCAAAACCTGACATAAAGTAGGCAGTATCTTTAGTTTGAGTGGTATAAGTTCTCCTATTTTTCATCAGAGTATTTAATAGAGATAGATTAAGTGTTAAAAAAAAACTTGGAAAAACGTTCGCGGCTGCAAAAATGAACGCAATTTTACGATCGCGCTTCACGTCCCGGCTTCGGCCCCGTTCGGTGCAAATGTGGAGCGGCATAGTAAAAGTGCAGCCCAGGAGTGGCGTAGCGAGGGGGGTGTTTGGGGGATAAAACCCCTCCCAGAGCCCAAAGAAATTTTTAAGGTAAATCCATTTTACTTGATGGATTAGAATTATTCATAGAATAGTGTTAGGATTAATCAAATATCTCTCATAGAGCGGTAAAACTAGTCATTTTGAACCATTAATCTTAAAAATTTTCTGGAGGAGGGTCCCCGCAACTCCTCCTTACCCTGGCGGGTATGCAATACCCCCACACCCTAAGTATACTAAGTAAGATGTATTAGTTGCACCTAAAACCCTCCCTAGCCTCAATTCTTGGCTGCGGCCCTGCAGCCCTGTACAGGGGAATTATTCATTCATATTCATATATTTGAATCACACGTAAATTCCAGAATAGTTTTTCCGTAACTTAGCGAGTATTTTAAAAAATCCAAAGGAGACGTTCGGGAGGTATAACTTCCTCAAACGTTAGGGCTAACCCAGGGCTTATCATTACAGCACTTTATTACTGTGGATAAAGGCCGCTTTACACGATGAATGATCATGATCACGATGCGAGCAAAATGAACATGTTCTAATTTTCACTGAATGATTATGCGCAGTGGAGTAGCCAGAAATTTCGTTCGAGGATGGTCCAAAACCAGGGGGAAAATTAAAAAAAAATTAGGATACTCAGTAATGGGTTTTAAACTAATTTTAACACTTTTCAAAATCGAAAAAACTTAATTTGTTAAAGAAATATTATGTAAATTCATGATTTTTCAATATTTTGTTTTCTTTTATGAAGAAAAGTAATAGGGTTGTTTCCTATTTTTTTTATTGCCTAAATCGAAAGATTATTACTCCTGGAGTACGTATTTCACGCTTTTAGATTTTTAATTGACGATATCTATTTTTCGCGATTAAATGAAAAGTGAAAAATTTCAAGCGCGCGAAAACGCGACGGGTAAGTATGGATGCTGGGAAAAAGTCCGCGTGACGTCGTTCTGGTTCCCGCTGACGCAACTGAGGTGACCTTGGGGCGAGGCTCTGAGCGCTGATACGACGCAGGATGCTAGCAGGTAGCAGAGTACCATGCTAGCTGGTAGCGCTTGGATTAAATAAGGATTATTAATACCTTATCAAACGAAGAAAACTTTCCGACCTTAGCCGGTTTTAAAAGGTGATTATTAAGACATGTTTCCCTGAGCTTGTGCCTCATGCATGCATTGGTAACCTCAGACGATGTAAAACTCCTATCTACTCGTATAGAAACTAGGTCCCTGTGACGTCACGTGGAGTGGCATCGCATGGGCGCCAATCTGGCCTTTTTCAAATGAGGATAAAATTGACCCTTGCCATTCGCCTAAACCGGTATTTCTAAAACCAAATAATTTATATATTATGGATACACTAATGGTGGGTAGCGAATCGCAATCAATGCCTTTCGTTTTCTTTGATGAAGGAAACTACCCTATTGTGTATTTATATTTCGGGGGTTTCCGGATCCCCGTATCCCCCTGGCTACGCCACTGATCATGCGCATGACGGTTCATTCGCGAATTTTTCCATAATACTTGGCGAATGATTTCATTCGCTCGATCATTGAGCATTATCATTCAGCTTGATCATTTTCCGTGTATAGCGGTCTTACAATATACAGCACCCGTATCCGTATAGACATTTCCCAGGGGCCTTTCTTGGACATTGACAACCCAGTACATATGTGTCAAAACAGAAATGTTACGTTGCTTTTGAAACGAATTCTTTATTAACAATAATCCCTCTTATATGTCACAGCCTGGTAACGAGTATTTTAATTTACATGGGAATTCAGTAAAATTCAAGTTCCCGGAACTCAAAAAATACGCATGCTAATATATTTCCTCCAAAATTTACTCTAACATGCATGTCATAACCAAAATGACATGAGAGACTACACCATGTGAGAAAACATGAACAATTCACCAGTCTACTTCAAAAATAGTATCATGACAATGATTACAAAGGAATTCCATTTGATGTTTATGAAAACAATTGAGGGTCAGAAACTATTGGTAGGTATATACTTACGACATTAAGTAAAAACTAAATAACAATTAAATAAAAAATTTGAAAAAATCAACATTAATGTAACAACACACGATAACAACAAATTTGAACAAATGAATTATTTTTCGCGAGGCAAGCTTAAGCTGTGAGGAATCAAATGGGATTGGTCATTTACACCATGCGATATTGTTATATCAAGTAAGTCGCTCTGCCCTTTCAAACGAAGGTTTTTTTCACTAGCAGCATGGAGTAAGGCCACGAATGCTATGGGGATGGATAGGTTTTGAGCTTCTCTAGAAGTTAGCATAGCCGGAATCTTCTTGTAAACCTCAGTAAACTTGATGGCTCCCCTAATTTCTTCTTCGTCGCCAGCGTTTGCTGCTGCATCTTGCTATAAATTTAAAGGATTGTACACATATAATACTTGGTAAAAAATGGGTACTTATTCTAAAAGATATGATTCTAAAAGATTAATTCTAGATTCTAAAAGAATGGCTACTATTCCAAAAAGAATTAGCGCAAAACTCATTTGGAAAAAATTTTTGGGCGTATATCGATGGCTAAGTTCTATCAACACGTATCTCAAAATGTGGCTGGTATGAGTTAATACTGCTAATACTGTTAATAAATAATAAAATTCAAGCAAAATTCAACACTTTGATTGCAAATGTATGCTTGTTTTTAGTTTTATGTATTTTTGGTTTTTAATTTCAATTAAAATTATTTACAATAAAAAAAATAATCGATTTTTTTGCTCTCTTGAAAAGCTGCTATTTTTGAGATACGTATTGTTAGAACTTATTGTTAGCCATCGATATGCTACATTGTTAGACAGAGTGAATTGGTGAAGGATTAGACATTGTTATGTAAATAGGGTGAAGATACGGGTCCAATCACTTGTGAGATAACCTGATGAAATACTTAAGGAAGTTTTCATACTACCAAGATAAAAATCATTACTAGCCTTTGAAAAGGAATCAATGATATTGTAACCCTTGATTTAGAACAAAGAGAGACAAAGGGCCTGAGAAACAATGCCAGGAACAGGAAAAACATAGAAAAAAAACCATTCTCAATTCTTGCAGATTTAATGAATTGGATGGATGTGGCAGATACTTTGTGGAGATCCATTATGAGATATGAAGTGAAACACTTTGCACTTTCCACATAAAAAATTTATTACACTCGAGTCGACATGTTTCGTTGCACTGCAGCATTATCAAGACTAAACCAAGAAATTAACCGTACCAATATATACAAATTGCACACTCGCAACATTTGAGAAATGGGGGTGGAAGGTGGGGTGGAAAGGAGGGTCGGGAATTTTAAACTGACCGTTGGTCTGAGGTGAGGTAGGGGAGGGGGGGAAGGTGACTGTTTTCAGGTGCTCGGAGGGTTATTTTCCCCGATTAGCTGAGGGAGGTCAAGGATCGGAGAATGGAAGGGAAAAATATGGTCATTAGTAATAACATCTTTCCTACTAATGGCAGAAACGATGTACAACTGTTCCCAAATATCCATTTTTTTCCCCTTATTAACCCGTTGCAGCATTTCTGGGATGAAGTCAGCCCGGTGTCCGTCTTCTAGGAGGTGAGCCGCGAACTGGGATTTTCCTTCCCTGTTTTCAAAGTCCCTCTTATGCTCTTCTGCTCTGACCTTCAGACTTCTCCCCGTCTGTCCAATGTATGACGCCATACAATCCCCACACTTTAGCCTATAAATTCCACTTTGGTCCCTAATATCCACACGGTCTTTTACACTGGGAAGCAAATATTTTAGGTTTTTTCTATTGTGGAAGGCTGGTTTGATGCCAAGGTGATTAAGAAATTTACCTATTCTTAGGGAAGCACTACCAATATAATTTATTTTTCTCCAGCGTTGAGCTTCCCTGGGTTCCAACGAATATATCTACCTAAGGGAAATTTCTTTTTTCTTTTTCGCTACCATGTTGTCTATCATAGCAAGCAAAAAGTAATTTCTTTTTTCTTTTTCGCTACCATGTTGTCTATCATAGCAAGCAAAAAGTAATTTCCCTTAGGCAGATATATTCGTTGGAACCTAGGGAAGCTCAACGCTGGAGAAAAATAAATTATATTGGTAGTGCTTCCCTAAGAATAGGTAAATTTCTTAATCACCTTGGCATCAAACCAGCCTTCCACAATAGAAAAAACCTAAAATATTTGCTTCCCAGTGTAAAAGACCGTGTGGATATTAGGGACCAAAGTGGAATTTATAGGCTAAAGTGTGGGGATTGTATGGCGTCATACATTGGACAGACGGGGAGAAGTCTGAAGGTCAGAGCAGAAGAGCATAAGAGGGACTTTGAAAACAGGGAAGGAAAATCCCAGTTCGCGGCTCACCTCCTAGAAGACGGACACCGGGCTGACTTCATCCTAGAAATGCTTCAACGGGTTAATAAGGGGAAAAAAATGGATATTTGGGAACAGTTGTACATCGTTTCTGCCATTAGTAGGAAAGATGTTATTACTAATGACCATGTTTTTCCCTTCCATTCTCCGATCCTTGACCTCCCTCAGCTAATCGGGGAAAATAACCCTCCGAGCACCTGAAAACAGTCACCTTCCCCCCCTCCCCTCCCTCACCTCAGACCAACGGTCAGTTTAAAATTCCCGACCCTCCTTTCCACCCCACCTTCCACCCCCATTTCTCAAATGTTGCGAGTGTGCAATTTGTATATATTGGTATGGTTAATTTCTTGGTTTAGTCTTGATAATGCTGCAGTGCAACGAAACATGTCGACTCGAGTGTAATAAATTTTTTATGTGGAAAGTGCAAAGTGTTTCACTTCATATCTCTTGCAGATTTAGTTCACAAATATGGCGGTGGAAAAATTTTGGTCGAAATCGATTTTTCGGACAATCGATTTTTTATCGAAGTGATAAGCTCGACTTTTCAGCAAAAATCGAATTGGAACCAAAAATATCGATTAATCGGAAAATCGACGGTCTCTTTTCTAAAAAAAACGTTTATTTTTATTCTAAAAACACTCATATTATATTTTTGAATTATAGGAAAATTTACCTAAAATGCATGCTTGAATTATTAGGAGTAAAAATTTACAAATGCAAGCACATTAACCTTTTGGGATCACCGCTTGGAGCCATTCGGCTTCACTAAAATTTTTAAGAATGATCAATTGGATGAGATGCTTTCTTGATGATCGAGGAAATGTCTTTTTAATTTTAGCTGCCTTAGAAAGATGTCTTTCGCATTGGACGGATGTTATTATCATAGGCCGCTTTTGACGCTGCTTAGATTAAACGATGTGGTCAAGTCTGGAGTGGAGAAATCGAGCTTGGATCGAAACTCGAAGATCATGGCTAGACCTAGATTTTTTTTACTATCTAAACTCGATTTTCGATGTTAATCTTTTATTCAATTTTTCCATCACTGCACAGTGCACAAACACAATACAACCTTTACACAACGAAATCCCATACAAAAAAATTTATTTGCCTCCCTATTTCGAAGTCATTGACCTCGTCCCGGGCCCTTCCAATGGCCAATGCACGCAAAAAAAAACCTCCCGTGACAAGCCTCTCCATTACGAAAACTCTACAATGAAGTCTGCGCATGGGCCCAAAACAGGATAAACTCCCCCTAGAAAGAATTATTGAGGAAAAGAACGTGGTATTTCACATTTACTGGTAATTTTTTCCATCGATATATACATAATGAGCGGGAAGTGGAACCGCAGCGGAGGGTACCGCGACTTAACCGTTCAGCTCCGTTTAGGCCAAAATCGAATTTTTACCGCAAATTTTATTTTTTTTCGCGACGTTCCACCACCTAAAATTTTTTTCCTATACACTAGCTGAAATTAAAAAACGCCCCCGGAAAACATTTTTTCTTAGCGGCCCTCTCAAAAATATTTTATGAAAACGCGTCAGAATTTTTCAAATCAACGCCATTTCCCCTTGTCCCTCTGAAAATTCTTGAAAACAGTTGGACATCTGCTCCATTGAAAAAGCCTGCATACGTCGAAAACCGAATTAAAAAATATGATTTCTAGCCCGAGATATCTAAAAAACAGTGAAAATCGGATTTTCGAGCAGACCGGCCCTGATGGGCTTCTAGCGGGCTGGAAGTGTGGGAAGATTAGTCCTTTTTGATCCCAAATCGTATCCCCTAAGTACGGGAAAGATCCCGGAGGGAGAATTTCCACCCTCTAATACAGCTATGCCCTTCAATCGACGTTGGAATTTGACGACTCTCAAAGTATGTGGGGAACAAGCAAGATTGAAGAATTTACTCGACTATCATCGTAGAGCTCAGGGACGCAATATCCCCTGTAATGACGCAACCCGCGCATCACATCCATGCAACAAAATTCCTTATGAAGTCATGATTTTTCCGGTCCCAAAAAATTCGTTGCATGGAGGTTTTTTTTCAAATCCCGGATCTGTATCAAAGGGACACTGCATGTGAGATATTGATTCCAGACCTCACGTCTTTGAGATTCTCTTGGGAACACTTTATTCCCTTTGTTTAAAAGAAGCTTTGTCTGGTAGGTATAGAAGGGTAGAGAGCTCATCAGTGTGAGTTTTAAAAACTTACATTTAGTCCACCCTGGAGAAATATAATGCTTTTCAAGCATACAGAACTACTTGCAAATAACGATTTTAGAAACATTCTCTTGGCAAGGCAATCATCATATTATAGCACAACTGAAATGGGAACTTAGGTGCTAGTCAATAAATGTTCTGATGCATGTAGCTGGAAGACAGCATTCTGGAGAGTTTGTGGATCAGGAATATGGATCCAAGGCCAGTTTGCAAGTACATATATATCTATGTTGTGGGATTTAATAACAATTGCCTTGGCCTACCATCCATTGCCTATTTCTATATGGATAAACATATTGTTAATTAGATCCAAACATGTGGAATTGAAGGTTAACATATCCGTTGTGGATATATTGAGAGAAATGATTCTACTGTTCCCTATTTAACCAATAACAGAAGGGTAGCAACATCCCCATTTTTTATTGCAGGAATTAATTTTAATTTCAATGTCGAGCTTGTAGTTTAGCTTTTCATATTCAGAAATGCTTTTTTTGCTTTAACTGTTTTCGTACACTGACAGAATGAAATAATCCTTTAGACTGTGGTTTTGTTACAGCATTAGGTTTCTGTTTTGCATAATATGAGCTACAGTAAATTTTTTACAATGTTGTAAGAACTTCAGCTCAAAACTCATCAAAAAATAAATTGATACCCTTGATAGTACGTTTACACCACAGAGCAGTAATTACTCTTTATTTGTTCAACTGTTTAACAATTATTATACTCACCTGTGAATTTACCTTGGGGGTTACCAATTTATATATAACTTCTGAAAGCTTCTTCATCTTTAATGCTTTTGATTGCTTCACGTATTTAACGCCTGAGGTTGGTAACTCAGCAGTGAAGCGTCTGGTCATCTCTGGATTCCCAGGTGACTAAAAGAAAATGAAAAATATTTCAAATACTTAAGAAATTGTCAGAAAACAATATGAAATAAGAGAATGACATCAGTTGTACAGTTTGTTGCTGAATAAACAATGTAATAAGCTCTTATAAAAAAAATTTTTTAAAAAACCAGCCTTTATATTTAGATTACAGGGGATGAGCAACGTTTATATATGACACAAAGCAAAAAAACTCAGTAACCCCGAAAAACCAAAAGTGACGTATAGGGGGGCTATAGGTTGACTGGGGGGTGGTTAAAGGGGGGTTGGAGAGAAAAAGTTATATTTTCATGTATTGTCATCGGAAATGAAGAAGTGTGCAAAATTTCAGCGTTTTTGCTTCACAGGAAGTGAGTCAAATTTGAGTTACAAGATTTGTACCAGACAAACAGACAAACAAACAGACAGGTTGGTGAGTTGATATAAAGGCTGGTAAAAAGACCAAAAAAAGCAAATTATTTAAATTTGCAAAAACATAGGGTTAAAATGCTGCTCAAAGATATTGTACTGTCCTCTTAATTTTAATTTCACAGACTCTACTGCGGTACAGGATTACAATGCCAGAGGGGCAGGGATTGAATCTTCATCGCGGCTACTTTTTTTTTCAACAATTGTTTATAATTTTCCCGTAAAAAAAGTCTGCCATCCAACATTATTTTAACAACTTTCCCCGTAAATTTTATTTTTATCCGAGGAATTCATTTTATGCACTTGCATTATTCTTTAAATTATGTTATTTCTGTGAAGTGGCGGCTGGTGGTTCTATATACAGGGTGTGTATTAGGAAAGATATACGAAGATGAAAAAGGGCATGAAGCTCAAATGAATGCTGCTGAATGGCACTGAATGCATAGATGGACTAGGATCCTGAGCGCAGGTAGTGTAGGTGGCAGCTACACCGCTACATTACCTGCGAGTTACTCAGCAAATATGCGCATGTGCACTCGCATCGTGTTGAGTCTGTTCCAAGCGCCCATTTGAACATGGCATGCCTCCCCCCCTCTCCCCTGAGCACCCACAAGCGATCGCGTAGACCGAATACAGGATCGCACACTTGTAGATTGGTGAATTCACCAAGGAGATAGCAGTAGCGTTTGGAGCTTCAAATCCCATCTCTGTGTGGACAGGATTTTTATCTTTTCATTATCTTTGGGTGTGCAGTGGCTAACATGCGTATATGCACGCCCCGGCTGTTTCACTGTTTCTGCATTCCCAAGGCAATACATTTCGCCTGCAAATGTTTAACTGCATTTTTTGTTTCAACCAATGCCTGCAAAAATGCTCAACAATCGCCCACCAAATCAAATCCGCTCATCTAGTAGTAGCCCAACAATATGAATCCGCTCAGCTGGCAGTGTCCGGAGCATAAACGCTCACCTCCAAGCTTGGAGAATAGGAGATTGATACTAGACACTGCCAGCTGAGCAGATTCGTATTATTGGGCTACTTGATGAGCAGATTTGATGCCGTGGGTGATTGTTGAGTGTTTTTGCAGTGGAGGTCAGTGGAGGTCAGTGGAGGTGGAGGTAATGATTATGTATATAAAACATGCATATAAATGTGTATAATGTCTTCTTCATAAATTGCGATTTATGCGCATAAGACGTGGAATATATGCACTGAATGGAATGTCATAATGTTTGCATATAGTGTACGGAATATATGAGGACATTATACCTCGTACATATATGCACCTTTTATGTTACATAAAATGCATAATTTATACCATTGATGTGGCCTACTATACATATATAAGAACCATTACCATTGCGTATTTCAAATCAAAATATACCTTATTTGGAGCAGCAACTAATTCATATCCTGACTCTGCTGTGGCTAGTTCATGGGCATCTGGAAGTGGTAAAAAGCTCAATTCTTGAATTTCACATTCATTGTCATCACTTTCACTTTCATATTCATTAATCTGGAAAAAAACAATATTTTCCATATTCACATGCCATCCAAGTGCAGGGATTTAATGCAGTAGGTTCTATTTTTTATACAATTAGTGTTGTGTACCACTATATCAATGGCTAAAAATATTATTTTCTGCTTTATATCTTCACTTACAATTTCCAGCGGCAGATCCAGAAAGGGGCTAAGGGGGGCTATAACTGTACTTGGGTATTCATCTTATGCTAGATGAGGTGGTAACTGTACTCCGACCCCCACTACTGCAAGGAGGTTAACTCCTATTTAGGCCTCCACCTTATCCCAATCTTGAATCCGCCAATGAATATATGCACATAGTATTTTACATTAAAAAAATGTTACAAGTAAAACATTCCTATAAATGAATCCTTGCCAATATTTTGACAACTGCAACTTGATCACTAGCCTTTTCAGCATCTTATAAAAATAAATAGATTTACTCATATTTGTTTGAATTTTATTATTTGAATAATAACACAATGTCAGTAAGTGACATAGCCAGGGAGAGAGTCGGGGGAGTCTGGAATACCCCCCCAAAAAATATAAAACCACTATTATTTCCTTTCATTAAAAAAATATTGAAAAGTCATGAATTCGCATATGATTTCTTTGAAAAATGAAGTTTTTTCGAATATGAAAAGTGTAATAATTAGTTTAAAACATCTCTACTTATGACCATATTTTTCAAAAATTTTCCCTCTGATTTTGGACCTCCCGAACGAAATTTCTGGCTACACCACTCATGCCAGTAGGGCAGAATGAGGCAGTAGGTACACTAAAACTTAGCTACTCACCACCTCATTAGAGCAATAGTTTTCCCGATCATTAGTGTTATCGAAATTGAATGGGTCAATACCATCCACATTCACAGCACTGGTATCTTTAGTTTCCAGTGATATTTTTGGTTTCAAGAATGACCTGTAAGAAAAAAAAGATATTTTCTGTCATCAAAATATGTATGATTTTTCACAAAACCTTGAATTTGCATTTGTTGCAACTAGTGAAGAACTTGAAAGTAAAATGAAATAATATTGTAAAATCTCTTACCTTAAAAGAGCTGAAGGGTATATATTCAAATCTGGTGGAAGTGTGTTTTTTTTATCGTTCCATTTCTCAACTGAAGATGCTTTCAGGCAGATACTTCTCTTAAGAACTATGAAATCATCTTCATTCACCTCGTCATACACAAGGAATGTTTTTTCTGCTGCCTTTCTTTTCATTGCAACTTTGCCACCTGCCTTTTCTTGATGGACAAAATAAAATGACTATTTAACATGCTCCCTGTGTTTTTGGATGCAGTTATTTCTGAGTTTATGCCAAAAATTTGGGTGATAAATTCAAAGCTTTGAATTCACCAACTTACTTAGTAAAGAGTTTATCAAGAAATTTAAGCTCTGAAGAACCTCATGACTGAAAGGTTAGCGATGTGCTTCAAATCCTAATTACAAGTAAAGGCGATATAACTCAAGACAAGGCAGCTATATTCAAAATGATTATCTTGGCAAAGTGTTTTTGTATGAACCTTTTATTATTATGTACAGATGTAATAAAACAAATGTTTCCATTTTTCCCCTATATAGAAGAGTATATATTGCCCAGAGTATTATTGCCAAGTAGTATACTTGAACATATGGCTTATGGTGATGGAAAATAAGAGATTTATGCATGAGATTTCACTTTATGAATCACACAATTATTCCTTCAGAAATAGTTTATGTGGAAAGACATTAAATTTTGTCCTTTCACTCGAAACTTTGATTAAAGTTGTGTTTTTCAAATTTAAAAATAATATAAACATTGCATGCAAAAAAATAATCATTAAGCTTAAATAAATCAACTAAACGCCTTTGTTAGAAATAGGTAATGCATAAATAAAGTTATTTATAAACATTAACCATGAAAAATTAAAAAAATCTCTCGTCTCACAGACCGTTCACCGCTACCAGTGCTACAATACACTTGCACTCATGGAGTTTTCACAAGATGAGGAAGGCAGAATAAATATGAGATAGCCTTATATTCATGGACTAGTGTTTTGATTATTTGCATACACTTACGTACTTCTTAAAATAGAATCAACTTTCCAGTGGTTTGGCCCAGACCATCCAACTAGAGCAGCTTTTTTGAAGTAGGAGTACTCCTGTGGCTCAATAGATAGTGATTCCCTCAACCATTCCCATGAAGTTTTTTTCCTTCCATATGGGATTTTTTCCTCTGCCTCTAAATCATCAGTGGCAGCTGGAAAGTGAAGTCAGCATGTTAATTTTTTTACATTTTAGCATTTCACATTTCATTATTATTCATCTATACATATATGTATATGTACATATTAAATATCAAATGTGTCCTCTGAGGGCAGATTCACAAATGGCACATTAGGCTGAAGTATACTATCATTGGGTTGAGGTCTGCTTTCTCCATTTCACAGATGCTACTTAAGGTCCACTTTATTAAGTAAGACCCTTGAGATGACTGTGAAACCGTGTTTCTGCGATGAAAAATAACAATTTTAATGACTTTACTAAAAACGTGGCTGCGGACCACCGGACATAGGCCATTTTAGCAAAGTTAACAAAAATCATTATTTCTCATCACAGAAAAATGGTTCAAAGACATACTTGATTGCCTGATTGGCAGGAGTGCGATGCAAACAATCATTTTTTGATGATCGCATTGATTGATAGATTTTCAAAATGCAGTCAGAGCGGTCACTTTTGGGGAGGGAGGCCCCATGCCAACGTACTACGAAAGATCAGATCATATAAATAAAATAAGAGAGATAGATTGCAGAACAGACAGATTCCGAATGTCATTTTTTCCTCGATCAATAAGAGATTATAACGGCAGCAATAGATCTCGTAAATAGATTGCATGACTTGTAGTGTAGCCTACTAACCTATGTAAAACTTAAAGCATGTTTCTGAATTTCTATTCTATTTCTAACAGCATATAGTAATATAGTTTGTTATTATACGGGACGTTTTTTGGACGGTGTGGTGTGCATGTGGGAGTCCAAATGCATGCTGCATGCTGGTGATTGATCACCCCCTGCCAAACACCCTAGAGGTGGCTCGCAGGGTATTATGTAGATGTAGATGTAGATGCTCAGAGGGGCCAGCAAGGATGAGCTCGTCGAGGAAAGGGTCCTGGATTAGGGACCCTTCGAAGTGCTTCGGCAAAAGTTCATGGCAGGGAGGAAGAAAAAGTACGTTCACAGCAGCCTACTGTGCGAACGTACCAGCCCAGACAGCACAGAATCCTCCGTATCTAATTCGTATGCAGATAGTATCCATTGACGAAAAGCGACGGAGCGGTAGTCAATGGATACTATCTGCATACGAATTAGATACGGAGGATTCTGTGCCGTCTAGGAGATACATTCACAGCAGTGAAAGGATTAAATGAAAATTTTGACCCCTAACCCTAGATATTGTTAAGATTGTACAAGATTCAATATGTATTTTTGAATTTGGCTGCTATTTTGTATCTATATGTGCTGCCCCCTTGTGGATGTATCTGTAAGCGGTGTTTGTGGCGCCTCCATGCGGTGGCGTCAGTGTATTAAATGCAGTTCAGTTTTGTGGTGATAAATCTGACGTGTGCAGTTGTTGTTTCAAGCGTTCCTTACGATTCCCTGCAATTGGCGCAGTAATCAAGAAGTTGATTTTTATAAGAGGCGTTAAATTCAACAGATATATATATGAAAGAAAACTTACCTTCATCCATATCATCACTCTCATTCAATTGCACCTGTTCAGGAACAGCATTCATGTCATAAGCATGCTGAGGATCTCTCTCCCATACTTCGCAAGCATCAAAGTTCTCTGACTTGCTGCTACATGGCAAGTCGTTTTTCAATTCAGGCTTCCATCCAACGAAAGTGAAGGATGATGTTGAGGGCGATATTTCCGCAGAGCTTATTGCTAGAAAAAGCAGTAATTGAACCCATTGAAAATATACATTTATAAATGCACAATTGATGAGAATTACATTGAAATTACCACATATGAAGTAAAAATTTCAAAGCTAATGCATAAAAAGGAACTTAAAAAATGAAAATTACATCAATGTAATCACTGTTACTCCAAGTATGCACCTCAAATTTTAAAAGGTCGATCTTGGAACACCATATCGATGGCTACGTTCTAACAACACATATCTCAAAAATAGCAACTTTTCAGGAGAGCAAAAGAAACAATTTATATTTTTCATTGTCCAGTGAAATTAAAAACCAAAAATTCATAAAACTGAAAAAGAAGCATAAGTTTGCGAACAAAAAGTAGTTTTTTGCTTGAATTTTATTTATTAAATGTTATTACACTTTGTTTAAGATACCTGTCTCAAACCAGCCAAATTTTGAGATATGTGTTGCTAGAATTAACAAATTATAATTAAATTGAGTGGCATATTTATTGCATCTACTCAAAGGAGTCCACTTAAAGGCTCCTGACTAAAATGAAAATCAATGGGAATTTTATGATGGATATAAGAAGACAGCTGGATTGCTAGGGATCAAGAATATGCTCCTCCTAATGAGGAATTGAGAACATTTGTAGTGTTTTAGCACTCTAATGTCCATTGCTTAGAGCTATAATATGTAGTAAGTCTAGTCCAAATACCAGCACTCTCATACTGCTGATTTTTTATTTCATATTTATTTTAAATACAAAATTTAATGGGTTTTCCTTCATTTAAATTTTCATTACCTAACCTAGCCACTGTCCCCTAGTAAGTTAACATTCAGTTTTGATACATATCTTTCAGCACAAAATATAAAGTGATTTGTTTCAGTTTATATGAGGTGAGTTTTATAAGAATTGGTACTCATTTTTTTTCACCGACAATTCAAGTTGAAAAAAACTTGCCATTGCTTGTGGAACATTTTCAAACATTCTTGCTTCTTCTCGTATAGTTGCATTGACTTCTGATACGTGACCGCGCTATACAGAGCTGTAAAAATGGCGTCTTTATTGGAAGTGCATTCCGAACAATGGATACTGATTGAGTTTCTTTTGCAGGAAAACCTGGGTAGGTATCTCAAATATTTATAGGTGCTTGCAGTGGTGGCTGGTGGTCCAGGGTGTGCATTAGAGAAGATATACAATGATGAAAAAGGGTATGAAGTTCAAACGAATGCTGCTAAATGGCACTGAATGCATTGATGGATTAGGAGCCTGAGCAAGCAGGTAGTGTACGTGGCAGCTACACCGCTACAGTGTAGCAGCAAAGTTTTGGGGGATAAACCCCCCCCCCCCCCCCCCCAGAGCTCAGAGAAATTTTTAAGTTTAATCCATTTTACTTAATTGGATTGATGCACAATATAATAGTGTATGGATTAATAAAATATCCCTCAGGAAGCCATAAAACTCACCATTTTTAACCATTTATCTTAAAATTCTGCAATTTATTAATCTCGCACATACCGCTTATCCTGGTGGATATTCCATACCCCCACACACTCCGGTATTAGTTGCACCTAAACCCCCCCCCCCCCCAGCCTTAATTCCTAGCTGGGCCCCTGCACTGCTACACTACCTGCAAGTTAATCACCAAATATGCACATGCACACTCGCATTGTTGTGTTGAGTCTGCTCCCAGCATCCATTTGAGCATCCCTGCTTACCTCATCCCGCCCGAGCACCCTCAAGCGATCACATAGACTGAATATGTGGCCGGCACAATGCCATGGGATCGCACTCATGTAGAGCGGTGATTTTGCCAAGGAGATAGCAGTATCGTTTGTAGCTTTTTATCCCATCTCTGTGTGGACAGGATTTTTATCTTTCTCTTTGCAAAGGAATATGTACATAATTTTCTTTTATAATTCATTCATCTTTGGGTATGCAGTTACTAATATGTGTATATGAACGTGCCGCCACTGGGCACTTGCATCATGTTTGCAGTGGAAATGGTCTGGAAATGGAAAAAAGCATGGTAAGTTGTTGGGAAATGCACTTTAAATTATAGCCGCTACAGGGATGAGGAAGATGTTATCGATGCAGTACGACGTTGGCTCCGACATCGACCAGTGGAATGGTACTATGCTTCAGTGGCACAGTGGGGGGGGTTTTGGGGGATAAACCCCCCCCCCAGAGCATGAAATTTTTAAGTTTAATCCATTTTACTTAATTGGATTTATATTACTTATAGAATAGTGTAAGGATTAATAAAATATACCTCAGAAAAGCCTTAAAAATCACCATTTTGAACCATTTATCTATAAATTCCGCAATTTATTAATCTCGCACCTCACGCTTATCCTGGTGGATATTCCATACCCCAAGACACCCCCGGTATTAATTGCATCTAAACCCTAGCCCTAGCATCTAAACCCACCCCCCAGCCTTAATTCCTAGCAGCACCCCTGCTGTGCTGACATACAGGCCTCCATCAAGGTGGTATCAATCCGTAGCATTGAATGGAGATTCTGCTGAAATATATGTTGTGTTTTGTAATTGGGGAATAACATGGTCTATTTGAATGTTGCATCAAACAATCCCTGTTTCAGGAAAAAATGTGTAGCATTACTTTTGCACTCCACCTTGTAGTTTGTAGACCTCTGAATTGGTAAGTGAGCGCTTTGGTCTTACAAAGGTTACATACCTCTGAAATTTGGAGTGGGAATATTCACAAATTCAAGAGGTTTCCGGTCCTGTGGCTGACGTTCCCGCCACCAGGATGCATCTGGTGTTATATCATATTCTTCGGATTCAGTGCGGGCACTAAGTCGTTGAAGAAGGAATCCTCCACACTCCCCCTCTCCAGATTTAAGTGTCTTCCATCTAATGTACGGATCCACTTTTCTTAGCTCTGTTTCCTTCAGGGTTATTCTATCCAGGTTTTTTAAAATTGAGGATTTGCCCTTTGTCTGAAAGTTACATGGAATGGTCACTGGCATTAACAAGGATGAATATTTTTGCTTTGTCACTACTCCTATGAAAAAATTGTATAAACCTGTATAAAATTTGTATGCACTCTTATACATTGTCATGACAGTTGTATAAGAATGTATACAAATTTTATACAGGTTAATACAATTTTTTCATAGGGGTATGTACATATTTGTTCTGATTATTAACACTTTTGAGGTCCACATTTGTCAATACTATGTAATGGCTTTTGGGGTAACCTACATCAAGACTTTCAAATGGGCAACATTTCTTCTCCTACCCTGGAGACCTCATCAGGGCTAATGACTGTTGCCTTTATTAAGCATAAATTTATGGAAGGTGGGTGCTGTAAGAGAATTATCTGGGAGTCTTTCTTTTGAGAAATAACTGGAGGCCAAGTTTTGCTCATTTTCTTTTCTATTGAATTTTTTTCTGTGCTTTTTATTGCCAAGGCCTCCCAGGAGATTCTCGTTTTGAAATGTTTTTCTCTAGAAAGAATTTTCGGGTTGCTCATATATATGGTGTGGTCTTGTGCGGCATGTTCAGTGACTGCTGATTTATTGGGGTGGCCCTATCAAATGAATGCACTGTGCTCCTTGGTTCTAGCCCTTATTTTGAATCCAGTTTCACCTACATACAATTGGTTGCATGTGCCGCATTTTAACTGGTATACTCCCTCCGTTTCCAATTTTTCTATTCCCTTGACGTTCCAGATGACGTCTCTAATTTGCATGGGTGGCTTAAACATTAGTAGTTGTTATCAGTTGTCTTTATAATATTCCATATATTTTATCCATTACTTATTTATTGTATGACAGGAATGCTTTTTTCTGCTCATTGATTTCCTCTTCATCAAGTTTTGAGTCTTGATGTCTTAATTTCTGGGAGATGGTCCTTATTTTTTTTCTTTTATAACCATTCTTCAAAAATATTTTTGTAAATTTATTAAAATCTTGTCAGTGAGAGCGTTGAATCCATGGATCATTGTAGTCAACACCCCATTAATTTGTGCTGGGTGTTGGTGGGATCCAATAAGAGATACTTACCCGTTTGTGTTGATTGGTTTTCCATTTACAATGTGTCCCAAAGGCCCATCTTCTCTTCTCGTAATGAGGAGACCTAAAAATAGTGTGGCGGAGCTCTTAGTTCCGAGTGCCACCACGAACGACAGCCACCTAGCTGAGGTCATTGCCCTGGGACCCTGAGGTCCCTGACAATGCCATCAGGGTATGAGGAGGCTAGCACCAGGAAGATGCTCACAGAAAGGCGATGGGGAAGGACTTTCGCACCTGAGAGATAATTCCTTAAGCCACAAATGCAAATTAGAGACATCATCGGGAATGTCAAAGTAAGTGAAAAATTGGATGCTGAGGCAGATACTAGTTTAAGTATGGCACATGCTACCAAGTGTATGTGGATAAACTGGATACACAATAAGAACTAAATTGAAGGAGCATAACATAGTGATTTGATAAATCAGCGGTTGCCAAATATGCTGCACAAGGCCACCCCATCGATATAAAAAACCCAGAAATTCTCACCAAAGAAAAATATTTCAAAATAAGAATGTTCTGGGAGGCCTTTGATATTAAAAAGCACAGAAACAACTTCAATAGAGACAACGAACAGAAGATTCATGGAATTTGGCTTCCAGTCATTTCTAAAAAGAAGGATGTGTAGAAAATTCTCTGCCAGCTCCCACCACCAACTTGTTCAATAAAGGCAACATGGTCATTAGCCCTAATAAGGTCTCCAATATAGGAGAGGAAAAGTAAGTCATTTGAAAATCTTGATGCAGATTTCTCCCAAAATTTCACTAATTTTGACACATTTGACCAAGACTAGAGAAATAATGATCTAGGCTTATCTATTACAGCAATTCATCACATTTTTTGAGAATCGAGAAAAGATTAGTCATTGGTGAATGCTGTATTTGAAAAACTTTTTTTTACAATTGATTATTCAGAAGTTGTTAATTGCAGAATATGAAGGCTCAAAGTTTTTACTGGGTAGAAGTTCTGGAAAAGTTTCCTGACGAAAATGATGGAGACTGAATATCCTTCTACAGGGTATTATTGTCTACCATTAATTCCTGAGATTACTTTCATATTTTTAAAGGTTTTTCAACTCATATTGGTAAATGCTTTACCATTTGAAGTGAAATTTTTGTTTTAATTAGTGATCATTGAGGGCACTCTATAGTGATATTAGAGTAGGAACCATATCTTATCATAGAGTGTATTCTTATCCTAAGTTTTAAGAATAGTATAGGAATGTACTTGATTCAGAAACTTTAAAATTATAGGTTTGGATGATGAATACTGATGTTTAAATCTTTCGGGATATTAGCTCACTGAAGGTGTTGATGGGCACTAATATTTTGAAGCATTAGTCCACTATTGTCATCAGCAAGGATTCTTGTAATTTGCCTATAGGGCTACATTGCTACACGGTAATCGTTTTAAATTATCATGATATAAGGCTCCCTGAAAAAAGCTAGGAGATATATATGTAAAAGCAATAAACTTCAACCATCAGTGAAGTAGCCAGGAGAGAGGTCCAGGGGGGTCCAGAACCCCCTCTCCCTGAAAATATAAAAACACAAGTACTTTGCTTCAAAAAAGAAAACAAAATAATAAAATTCATGAATTTACAAAAAATTTCTTTGACAAATGAAGTTTTTATGATTATGAAAAGTTTTAAAGTTAGTTTAAAACCTTCCACTTAGTACCGTATATTTCCAAAAATTTTCCCCCTGATTTTGAAGCCCCCCCAACAAAATTCTTGGCTACCCCACTGCCCACCATCCATCTCAAAGTTAGATTTTGGATAGAATTCAAAACAATGCATGCATATAGAAGAACCTTTTTTCTCTTTGCAGGTTGAGTGACAGTTACTCCAATTTCCTCCTCCATTGTGCGCATATCACGTCCATCTTCATTCTTGGTCCTACCAGCACTTGTAAAAGCAGCAGCTATTTTGCAGGCATCATGGTACACATTATCTACTCTGCAAGCATAAATTTTTGTAACGGCATCCAGTGTACAGCTTGCGACCTTGAAATACACCAAGACTTCATTAGTAGCTACATATATTTATGTACTTTAGATGATAGCCTGAGACAGAATCATTCTGTCTTAGGCTGAGAAAGAAGTTATGGATCCACCCCTTCTCAAGACGGTGTTAATTATGCTGTTAAATGAGACGACATTGAAATCAAGTTGAGTGCTCAATGCTGGTATTCTGATTGAAAAATTTGTCAGTTTCAGAACAGGATGGTGTCAAGGATTACCGGCTGGAGGGATACATCCCGGTGTACCGGCGGCCCAGCACGGTTCTGCTCACATCTCTCCTCCATAGAATGCCTGAATTCTAACTCATCTTAATGGGTTGTCATTGAAAACAATTGACATTATAATGCAGGGCTCCACGCAAATCTGACATACTTGGAGTTGGAGCTGATGCAGAGTGCAATAGCATCTCACATCAAAACTTTCCATTTGATGATGAATTGATAATAAATATATGGAAGTGATTGAAAGGTGTGCCATAAATTCATTATATTCATATAGCACTGCACCAATGTAAAAAAAATTCCATGCAGTAATTGTGCACCCAAATAATGAAAATGAACTCAATAGTCAATACTCACTGTCAAATTCATGTATGTAAATAAATAAGATAGTAGATGACACTGGCGCAGCTAGGGGGGTTTTGGGGGATAAACCCCCCCCCCCCAGAGCTGAGAGAAACTTTTAAGTCTAATCCATTTCACTTAATTTGAATAATATACTTATATAAGAGTGTAAGGATCAAGAAAATATTCCTCAGAAAATCATAAAACTCACCATTTTGAACCATTTATCTTAAAAATTTTCTGGGGGAGGGCCCCCGCACCTCCTCCTTATCCCGGCAGGTAAAACACACATCCCAGGTCTAGTTGCGCCTAAAACCCCCCCTTGCCTTAACTCCTAGCTGTGCCCCTGGTAGGTACTTCTTGAGAAAAATGTTCTATGTATGCTATTTGATTGCATATAGCATTTCCCTCATTTTCAAGGATCAATTTTTGAACGAATAAGGAACGCTCCTGCACACCAATGTAAAAATAATCCAAGCAGTAATTGTCAGTGGTGTAGCCCGGGGAGGGATCCGGAATGAAATTTTCTAACTTAAGAGTAGAGTTTTAATAGTTGTCATTGGTCTTAGGCCCCAGGAACTGCGATGCTATCTGAACAAAAATCCTGCCTTGTGGCCTTGCATGCCTGGCATAGTAAACCACCCTGTCCTCTAAAGCCAGCAAAATCTGCAAAGGAACATGATACCTTGGCAGCTGTTGTAGTAGATTATTTGTTGTGAACTCTTGAGATAGGCGTGCGAATCTTGGTCAAGGCTGATGATTTTTCCTCTGTATAGTATTTGCGTGTTTCATGTTCCCTTTGGTCTGGACTCCCCCCCAAAATATAAAACCACAATCATTTTCCTTCATAAAAGAAAACAACATATTGAAAAATCATGAATTTAAAAAATATTTCTTTAACGAATGAAGTTTGTTCGATTATGAAAACTGTTAAAATTAGTTTAAAACCCATTACTAAGTATGTATCCTGTTTTTCAAAAATTTCCCCCCCTGGTTTTGGACCCTCCCCCAAATGTAATTCCTGGCGATGCCACTGGTAATTGTGGACCCAAATAATGAAAATCAACTCAATAGTCAATACTCACCGTCAAATTCATGTAAATAAATATGTACCAGTAAATAAAAAATATACCAGCAGCAATTTCAATCACTTATATATATGTTATAAATGCATCATTTCTGGTGTGATATAGCTTCGCCATTACTCTCCTCCCAAAGATTTGGACCAATGGAGGAGGTGGGATAAATGCAGTAGACGTATTGAAAAAAAAATACCTGAAAATTTTCCATTTGCGGTTCCTTTTTCTTCAACATCATGGCCATATGATCGATCAGTTGTAACTGAAAGGCATTCTTTGATGTTATTTTCTGTTAAAAAATAAAATTCTGAGTATAGAATAATATGAAGAGGTGATATAATTTTTTCATCATCAGAGAATCTTACATTTTTAGAAGAGAGCCTCATGCAGTTTTCATAGTGCTCTGCCAGTTGGACAGCATTCAAATGAGCTATTGGGTTGAGGGAACCCTTGGGAGAATCCATTATCTGCATCTCAGTCATGATGCTGAGTCTACGTTGGCGTCTTACAGATTCATCATCATTCTGAAATTTGGAATTCATCACCATTATTGCCAGTAGTGGCTTAACCCTGTTACTGCCACCGGGCCGATAAAGGGGCCCTCGCTGGTAAACTCTCTTAGTGCTATCCTTCTCCCTGGGGTACTAGCAAGAAATGCGAAGGGTATTTTTCATAAAATGTAGCAAATAGGAAAAAAAACAATACATACAAAGCTATTTTATTACATATCCATAAGCGGTTTTTTAAAAATGCCTAATATTCACAAAATATTTTTACGTTTACCAAAATAAAATATTTCAATGAAATGAGTTATTGCAAATTAAATAATGTACTACGTAAGAGCCGATGTATTGGCCCGCCGCACTTAACGCCGGAGCGGCAATAGCCGATTTATCGGCCTGCCGCACTAAAAGGGTTAAGCGAAAACTGGCCCAAATTATTTCACTTTTTTTCGTGATTGTGGCCTTTTCAACGGCTGTGATTTATGTTAACCCCCATAATCTATTTAAGGATATAAATATATCTTAAGAATTGGGAAAAAAATGTAGACGTATTAAATAAAATTAAGTAGCTGAAAAATTTTTAAATCTGAAATGTTGCTGATTCCAGGAAAATAGCCTCAGCAGTCTTCATACATCCCACCTGAAATGGGCTGGCAGTAAAAGGGCTATTGAACAAATACCAATGAGAAGATGCCAAGTGGATGTGTATAAAAGACAGTAGATATAAACTCTCTGCGATTCATCCACCTGAGGAAGCCATCTACAATGGAGGCAAAACTGTTATCTGCAAAGATGGATACATGCCAATACCTCCACTGCACAAACGCTCAACAACTGCCCAGTGAATCAAATCCGCTCATCTAGGAGCCAAACAATACGAATCCTCTCAGTTGGCAGTAGCCGGGGAATAAACGCTCACCTCTAATAGGGTGGTTTCCTATCATTGTTTTATTAGCTAAATCGAAAGATTATTACTCCTGGAGTACGTATTTCACGCTTTTAGATTTTTAAATGAATATATCTATTTTTCGCGATTAAATGAAAAGTGAAAATTTTCAAGCGCGCGAAAACGCGACGCGTAAGTATGAATGCCGGGAAATTTGCCCCTGTGAGGTGACCTTGAGGCGAGGCTTAGCGCTGATACGACGCAGGCTGCAAGCGGGTTGCTGAGTAACCTGCTGGCTGGTAGCGCTTGGCTTAAATAAGGATTATTAATACCTTATCAAACGAAGGAAACTTTCCGACCTTAGCCAGTTTTAATAAGTGATTATTAAGACATGTTTCCCTGAGCTCTGCGCCTCATGCATGCATTGGTAACCTCAGACGATGTATAACTCCTATCTTCTCGTATAGAAACAAGGTCCCTGTGACGTCACGTGGAGTGGCATCGCATGGGCGCCAATCTGGCCCTTTTCAAATGAGGATAAAAATGGACCATTGCCATTCGTCTAAACCGGTATTTCTAAAACCAAATAATTTGTATATTTTGAATACACTGGAGTGGGTAACGAATCGCAATCAATGCCTTTCGTTTTCTTTGATGAAGGAAACTACCCTATTCTCCAAGCTTTGTAGGTGAGCGTTCATAGGCAGATCTACCCTTAAAAAATATGCAAGATTTTTAATACGGTCTTGTTATCATTGCGTTTGTTTTGTATTATGAGGTATCCTTGTGCCCCCCCCCCAGACAAAATCCTGGATACAGCCTTGCTTGTGCCCCCCCTGAAAGAAATCCTGGATCCGCCCCTGCATGATGATGAAATCTACCATATTCATAACTTTTCTTTCCTATAACCTCCATTTACAAACAAGATAATGCAAAATATTGGTAAAAAAGCTGATCACATTGCACTCATCACCGCACTGCGAACATTTTTGAAAACCGATGAAAATGAGACCGAAGTGGCCACAGACATCAACCATCTATGAGATGGAATTGGGACTCCCCTTGCTGCCGAATTTGAATGCGATCCGACGCTGAAATTGCAGTACCGTCCCCTGAGGGAGAAAAATCCATGCGGAAACTTTATTTATATTAATGCATTTATGCTGCAGCTACTGCCACCTGAGCGGATTCGTATTGTCGGGCTCCTAGATGACTGGTTTGATTCGGTGGGCAGTTGTTTAGTGTTTGTGCAGTAGAGTTATCAATGTGGCCAGGGGCGGATCCAGGATTTTTTTCTGGGAGGGGCACAAGGATACCTCGTAATACAAAACGAACACAATGATAATGGGACCGTATTAAAAATCTTGCATATTTTTGAGGGTCTGGGGGGGGGGGGACATGCCCCCGTGCCCCCCCCCCACCTGGATCCGCCTATGAATGTGGCACATATACCGTAAACTTCTCTGGTAAATCTTCACCACAGAGGGAAAGACTACAGAAGGATACCTTTCAACTTACCAGTTCCATTCAATTGAAGCAGTAGACTGGCCAAAATCAATCCTTATTTCCCCAATTCACTTTTTATTGTGTTTGTCTTACGCTCACTCATTGCTCAAAGTTGGTTTGGATAGGTGAGGGTGCCACTCACACCAGAGTAACATAAGCCATAGGCATTGTCTGCACCATAGGGAGTCCAATGCTGTAATTGCCACGCACTTGGTGTGTTGTTTGTTGTGCATCCGTGTGGGCGAGGGTGTGATTGTTGAAAGTTATTGTTTTCGCTGTTGTTGGCTTTGAACGGAAGAGTAGTAATTCTGTCGTCGTGTTGGAATGGTTTCGAGCTGATTCTACCCAGAGAAAGTCATCAACAGGAGCCTGACAGTGGGGTAGCCAGGGGGTCCGGACCCCCCCAAATATAAAAACAATTATTTTCCTTCATAAAAGAAAACAGAATATTGGAAAATCTTGAATATACAAAATATTTCTTTAACAAATTAAGTTTTTTCGATTATGAAAAGTGTTAAAATTAGTTTAAAGTATACCGGGACTAACCGCAGTGATAACTTTTATGGGAATCACCTGCAATGCACAATTCGCACGAGTGTTAAAATTAGTTTAAAACCCATCACTTAGTACCCTGTTTTCAAAAAATTCCCTTCCCTGTATTTGGAACCCCCCCCCCCCCCCCCCCGAATGAAATTCCTGGCTACGCCACTGGAGCCTGACATTCAGGTGAGTGGTGATTTGGAGAGTGTGGGACTCTCAGAGCGTAGGAATATATAGTCCATTATAATATTGTTCTATCAGGCACAGGCATGTTCTAAACATTAAGTTAGATGGGTCATTAGCCTTCCCTGAGTGTAAGATACTTTCAATATCACAAATTAATCTGAAAATTAGTACTGCACCCCTCCTAATCTCAATAAACCTTTCCTTAACCTTATTTTATGACTCATTCGTAAATTTATTCTTTTTTCAATCTAATTAATGCAGTGGCGGCTGGTGGTAATTTATTCAGGGTGTGCATTAGAGCAGATATAGGATGATTTAATTATATTATGTTAATCCTAATCCATGAGCATCATATTTCGTCGTAATAGAATACATAGCAAGCAAAACATATCACTGGTACATTCTACCCTTAAAATTGCATGAGCAGAAATAATATTAGCATGCATGAAAGTAATTATTCTAAACACACCTTTACAAGTGATGGTAGATGAAATTCATTCTCCTTTCCTTACACCCTATGAGGAAGTAGTGTAGAAAACGGCCACGCAGATGACTCAGTTTCAGACGGACTTGGGCGCAGGTAGTGTAGGTGGCGGCTACACCGCTACACTACCTGGGAGTCACTCACCAAAATTATGCACGTGCGCACTCGCATCGTTTTGAGTCTGCTCCCATCACCCATTTGAACTGTACATACCCCCCCCACGCTTACTTCGTCCCGCCAGAGCACCCATAAGCGATCGCATAAACTGAAAATGCGACCGGAGCGATGCCACGGGAGCGCACACTTGTAGAGCGGTGAATTCGAAAAGGATATAGATGTAGCGTTCGGAGCTTCATGTTTCTTGCATATGTAGACAAGATTTTTATCCTTCTCTTTTCAAAGGAATAGTTTTCTTTTATAATTCATTCATCTTTGGGTGTGCACTTGCTAACATGCGTATACGCACGCGCCGCCACTGAATTAATGTTGACTACCACTTGGATTTCTCATTTCATTTTTAAAAATAATGCTGATGAAATGAAATGCATTGAGACTAAAATATAGTGGGAAGTATCTGCTTAACATAAAAAAGAGGTTGAGTGGCATACTACAGGTGGAAAAGCAGCATTTTTTTCAATCCAGCACCTCATTTTATGTATACATGTGTAGCAACAAGGCCAGATATTTTGGCATCAATTAGTTTTTGTGGTCAATTGCAGACCAAATGCACTAAAGCACTTTCGACTGGTATAAAGAGTGTTTGAAAGGAATTAAGAACTACGGGTTGTTATTCAAGGGTCTTAATGATAACAATGTTATTGGATATGCTGATGCAGACTGTGACTTTTTAATCCATATTTCTCATAGTTTAGTATTTTGATATTGCATCAAGAACTACATACATATTTATTGATGAGGTATGAGCATTATGGCTGAAGCAGTCTTCACTTACGGGTAACAGCTGGGGAGTTGAACCTCCTGACGTACTAGAAGGAGTGCCCACAGATATTCTTCTCAGGGGTGACTCTATTCTCTTTGGGGGTTGGGTTGCCATAATTTGTCATACAAACACCTTGTAGGACCTGAAATATCAGTACTTAAAATTTTATTTGCCAAGAAAATTGTAAAAAAAAGTTCTGCCATAGACTTTTCATAGGTACATATTACTTTATATGGTACAGCATAACATTACAAAAATACATACGCTGCACAAAATTAGATAATTGAAATAATTCACAATTATTATCACATGTTTTCATTCCTATTTCATTGTCACACTTGTTTGTAGCTTTCTTTACAATATTTGATGAACTCATCTACTCTATAGAGTGATTCGTTCATCAGGTATTTATTGTCTATACAAGTGATTTATTCTCATGGGGAGATATTTTTCAATTTTAATGCTATTTTATTTTATTTTTCAGTTTTAACAGCTTTTCTCACTTATAAAAATACCTCCATACATTTACTTTGGTTCAACCCATGGGTGGGTGACACCACTCTTCCATCCTGTGCTACTAAAAATTAGCAATTTTTCTTCATTTTGTGGCTGTGACAATTTAGCAAAATGAGAAGCTAAAGACATCTTGGTGATGCCATCCTTGATATACTTACCTTGACACCTTGCATGTAGAATGCATATATTTGATTTGAGTGAGTGACTAGGTATACAGTCACTTGTTTCATGCAGTGCTTTCCAATTAGTTGTTGCTCAATAGCAACATAATAGGATATTTTCTTTGATCGTGGTTTAGTAAGTATGACCTTCGTCGCATATGCCACAGCATGGACTTGTGACGACAACACCTTGTTTGGAAAAACCTAACCCAAAGTTCGCTCTGAGAAGATGGTTTGGTGGTGTACATGCCCAACCAGCAATCAGGAGATCCAGGTTCGAATCCTGGCTAAACCAAACATATTTTCACGGCAAACTTCATCCCTGGGTAATTGAGTAATGATCGACTTGTTTCGACAGTTACATCATTCTTAAGCACACTGTGAATATATCAAATTCTCGTGTTGTATATATACTACATATTTAGATGAATGGGGGTGGGAAGTGGAAGGGGAAGATTGAGTAAGGTGGGTGACAAGGGCGGCAGTGGTGCAACGAGGGGGGTTTTGAGGGATAACCCCCCCCCCCCCCCCGAGCCCAGAGAAATTTTTAAGCTTAATCCATTTAACTCAATTGGATTAATATTACTTATGGAATAGTGTAAGGATTTATAAAATATCCCCCAGAAAGTCGTAAAACTCACCATTTTGAGCCATTTATCTGGAAATTTTTCTAGGGGAGGGCCCCCACATCTCCTGCTTACCTTGACAGGGATTTCACACCCTCAAACCCCCCAGAGTTCCTAAAACCCCCCCAAGCCTTAATTCCTAGCTGCGTCCCTGAAGGGTGGATTCAGGATTTTTTCTGGGGAGGGCACAAGGGTCTGACAGCCGAACGTTCTTCTCATATTTGAGATTAAAAACAACAAAATACAGCAATTATTGTACAAAATATTCTCTTTACTTTAACATGAAAGTTATTAGAATGAAATTAAATGAAAGAGGCTCAGTAATGCAAAACACAAAACAAACATAATGCAGACCGTATTCAAAATCTTGTCTATTTTAATAAGCATCTGGGCGGGGGAGTCACGTGCCTCCATGACCCTCCCCTAAATATGCCTTTGGAGGGTGAGATGTGTCATTGGGTGGTGCACTTGGAGAATGCGATGGAAAGGATTAGGGAGAGGCCCATGAATGCTTGTTCATTCATTTAGGAATTGCTCCCGGGGAGGGGATTGGACTGGGAAGGAAAAAGGATGGAGGCACCGCTGGGATAGGAGCTCGTCGACTCCTCCAGGGTAGGGATAGGAATGGCAGGGTTGGTTAGAGAATACCTTTGACATTATGGGATAGGCCAGGGCCCACTACTAGCGAGACCATAATTTATTGCGCCAACAATTTTGGAAAATTTTTCTATAAAAGAGAAAAATTCACAGATCGTTGGATGCATGTACTAGACAATGCTCTCTTATGATATAAAAAAGTTACAATTATGGTTCTTTAACATTCGGCAGAGCGGGTTGCCCTGCAAGGGGGGGGGAGGCAAGCATCCGCTGTGCCCCCCGTATACATCCAC